>NC_050580.1:2718640-2720666 GCF_011100635.1 Trichosurus vulpecula | reverse complement strand
TTACTTCTCCCCCTTCTCTTCCTTCCTCACTAGGGCATTCTTCAAAGCCCAATCAGAAAAAACTCCCAACTAAATATACATATTCCTGAGGTCATAGCTCTGAGGTTTAGGAGCTAAGAATTTGTGTCTCTTGACAGGGTCAGTGTCCAAGAAGATAGAAGCTGGACTAGTAGGACCATTATGCCGAGTGGTCTGGACTGACAAGAATCATGGGAAACCAACCAGAAACTTTATTGGCCACATAGGTCAAGAAATGACCCAATAGTCACTTCCTAAGCCTGAATTCTAGAAAACCTGCCTGGGGCCAAGAGTCTAGATGTTTGGTCACCCTTTTAAAGATGCCTTATTTTAGAGGTATGGCCTAGAAAGATAGTTCAGGACATAGGATAAGGGACATTAAATGAGGACAGTCCTTAAAAATCATCAAGTAGAAGCCCCTCATCTTAACATTTGGAGGGGCACAGATTTAGAGCTGGAAGGGATGACCTAAGATCTATCCAACCACCCTCCTTTAACAAATTTGGACACTGAGGCCCAGAAAAGTGACGTTGCTGGCCCCAAGTCCCACAGGTGGTCATTAGTAGAGCTGGTTTTCAGCCCCAGGTCCAAAATTTGTCCATGAATGTTATGCAGTGTCTCCCTGTGCTGATGCTTCACTTGATATAGGGAGCCAGGTAATCAGTGAACAAAAAGGTCCTATATTGATAATGCAAGGATCATTTTATACCTGGCTTGATCCATAATCCGCCTGAATACATGGGAGGCTCCTTGCAGCAGAGAAAACTCTTAAGGCATTTTTTCTACCAAGACAAGGGGAATTTTTATACTCTGCCAACAAAACCCTGTGGAGGTGGGGGGCACTAAATTCTTGGCACATTTCTGCCCCTTGTGTGACGAGAAAGATCATGTCTGCTCTTCCATTCTCATATGTTACTGGTTAAGGCCAATGATCAGGGAGAGGAGAGGAATGAAGCTGACTCTAGAAGAGAGCAGGTTCTCAGCTGTGACCATACAATCAGGGTTCTCTTCCCAATGAGCAAAATAAATATTTAACCCAGAAAGAAAAAGTTAGATCGAATTTCTTATTTCTCAAAAAATGAGATAGAACTTAATGACAAATACTACAATTATGAAGAGAAGAATGCTGGACTTGTATTGAGAGCAACAGGTTTGCTCTTCACTCTAAGAGACCTTGGGCAATTCATTTCCCACCTCTGGGCCTCAGTTCATTTTCTGTTAAATGAGAGGATCAGCTTCCCACACCTTTGACACCCTAAATCTATGATCCTATTATCTTAGACGGATGGATGGATGGATGGATGGATGGGTAGATGGATGGATGGGCATGTGGGTGGGTGGCTTGCTGGCTGGATAGCACTAAGTGCTTACTATGTGCCAACCATTCTGCTAATCACTGAGACAACAAACAGCAAAAGAAAAGTCCCTGTTCTCCTGAAGCTCAAACTCTAATTAAGGAGGAAAACTCAAGTAGAAGAGGGCCTGGATGCCCTGAGGGTTTGGATACAGAGCAGATGACAAGACCCAGGAGACCTAAGGATGCATCACTACATACATTTTCATAACAATTGTACAAAGCTGAAAGATTAAGGATGTGAGTCAGTAGGTATGGTTGTTGTCTCCAAATATTGTTTTTTGTTTGTTTGTTTGTTTTAAGCATAATACCCTTTGCAGAGATGTGTATGGAGCATCCTTCCTGAAATCCAAGGGACCTCAGTGAGTGTCCTGTCCACCATATTTACTAGCTGGTGGAACTGTGGGTGAGTCACTTACTTTCTGGGATTATATAATATTGAGGAGGTGCCAATCTTCATTTGGCAGAGCTTCCAAACCAGAAGCTCTCTGGGCTGCTCGACCCTTTGATTTTTTCAAATTTTTCAGTCTCTCTCCTTTCCCTTTTAAATATCCTGTAATCTCCTCCTCCTTTCAGTACCAAACATTCTATGATTCTTGCACCCAAGGATGGCTAAGACCCTTCCCTCTCACTGCCCCACACCAGCTCTCTGCA
>NC_050580.1:2626140-2713640 GCF_011100635.1 Trichosurus vulpecula | reverse complement strand
ATCTTGATGACTCCACTTCCACACCTCTCATATCCACCAACTTTTCTCCACTTGTGCTGTGATCCCTCCCCGGTGCACCTTCATCACCTCTCACCTGGACTATTACAGTAACCTCCTAACTGGTCTCCCAGCTTCAAGGCTCCCTCAACTCAAGGACAATATTCCATCTTGCTGCTCTGTGCCTTAGTCAGTCAGGAATATGCATTTAGTAAGCACCTATTATGTGCCAGGCATCATGCTAAATGCTGGGGAAACAAAGGCAAAAGACAGCTCTGCTCTCCATGAACTCCCAGTCTAACGATGGAGACAACCTAAAAACAATTATGTAGATATGGACATGACAGATCAGACATCATCAAGAGAAGGAAGCACATGTTTGTGTTGCTCTAACCTCTGGGTTCCTTCAAGGCTTGGCTCAAAGCCCACCTGCTTCAAGGGGCCTTTTTAGGTCCCCCCGCAGCTGCTAATGCCTTCCCCTTTCAGATTACCTTTATCTCTTAGGACAACTAAATGATGTGGATAGAGCACTGGGTCTGAAGTCAGAAAGATCTGAGTTCAGATCCAGACTCTGTCACATGACTGACCCTGGGCAAGTCATCTAACTTCTATTTGCCTCAGTTTCCCCATCTGTAAAATGGGGATATACTAATAGTGCTACCTCCCAAGGTTTTTATGAGGATCAATTGAGATAATATTATAAAGTGCTCAGCACAGTGCCAGGCACATAGTAGGCACTATATAAATAGGTAATATGTATGTATGTATGTATCTTCTATATACCTAGTTGTTTACATGTTGTGTCCTCCATCCAAATATAGCTTCCTGCTTTTCTCTTTCTCTTTATCAGCAGCAATTGCCCCAGAAACAAAATAAATGCTTCTTAACTCACTGACTCCAATCCCTTCTTCTTACATTGGCCAAAATGATTGTCCTCAGTGGTCTGCTTTTTCATTCATTCATTCATTCATTCATTCATTCATTCATTCATTCATCATGTTACTCCCCTACTCAATAGAGCCTCAATGTTCATCTTTTGATGTGCCCCAAAATCTGGCTCCATCCTGCCTTTGCTGTCTTGTGATGTGTCACTCTCCTGCCTGAACTCTGTGGACCAAACAAACCGACCTTCCTGCTGGTCCTAACACCAGATCTTTCAATGTCCCACCTCTGCACATTTGCACTGGCTGTGCCTCATGCCTGTAATGTGACCCCTCCACAGCACCTCTGCTGCTTAGAATCTCTTGTTTCTCTCAAAACTCTGCTTAAGCACCACCTTTGGCAGGAATGCTTCCTGATCCCCTTAGCTGAGAATGCTCTCTCTGAGGCAAAGAAAAAATAATAAGCTGTATCTCTCTTCCATGAATGTGCTACCGTACACACGTACACACACACACACGCAGTGCTAAGTGGTGGGTTAAACAGAAGAAAATGAGAGAGGCCCTGCCCTCAAGGAGTTTACAATCTGTTGGGAAGGCGCAGCAACAATGTGTATGTGTGTGTGTGTGTGTGTGTGTGTGTGTGTGTGTACATATATATGCGTATGGGAAAGGAAAGGGAATAAACATTTACTAAGCGCCGACTACAAGCTTCTTACACACACTAGCTCATTTGATTCTCACAATAACCTTGCAACATGGGGTTTATTATTCCTATTTTGCACTTGAGGAAACTGAGGCAAAGAGAAGCGGTGTGATTTGCCCTGGGGTCACATGGCTAGTCAGTTTCTGAGGCTGGATTTGAACTGAGATCTTCTGGACCCCAGGCCTAGCACACGATCCATCAAACCACCAGCTGCTTCCAATTGTATGTATGTACGTACTCACACATGTGTATGTATATCCATGGAGATGCAGGTGCTTAATACATGTTCGATAATCGCTTAATTCCCAGATCATGGTTAGAATCCCCTCCCCAGGCTAGTCCTCTTTCTCCAGGGTACTCCAGTAACCAGGGTCCTTCTGATAGTTAGTGGAGAAAAAAAGGAAGCTGGTCACACAAGTTACTCACACCCTGCTCTATCCCCTCGCCCCGGACAAGGATGATTTTGCTGCCTTGAGAATGCCCCAGCGTCTATCAGGTTATTATTTTTAAGGCACGTAGGAGTGTATTCTAGGAAACTGTGTTGTGAAATACACTTTACATTTAAGAAGGTGAAAACATCAGGCTTCTGTGAGATATGGAGGCCCACTCAAGGTGTTTATTGCGTGTGTAATATCCGGAGGTTCTGGCAGAGTCGCTATTTCCAGTCACTGGAGAAGGCAAGGGAGGGACTGAAGGTTATTGATAGACTAGTGAGTCTTAGACCACAATAGAAGTCAATAGAAGGATTCTGAAATCTTTATTTATATTCTGTGAACATGCTTCCCATGTAAATGTAGATAATGAGCAGACACTGATTAAATTGTCCATATGAATATTCATGGATCACCTGGACCTCCATGCTAATTCCATTCTTTGTAACTGTGGCTGCCTCTGCAGAACCAAGCTGTTCCCTCTTCCCAAAAGAGGAGCTGGCCATTCACTGACTCAGGGTGGGAAGGCAGAGAAATGGGAGCATCCCACTTCCAATTTTCACAAAAACACTATTTCAGAAAACAATGCTGTCCATGTCAGGGGATGATGCAACCTTGGATGCTGGAAGATCTCCTCCTTTGAAATGTGCTTCATTGTGACTTTGTATGAAAAAAGTGAAATACAGAAAGAGGGAAGGCTCCCTTTCTCATGAAAGTTTATGTTCTTAACATTATGTTCGTCAGCCTGAAATATCAGCCCCAAACATCTGGGCTTGGTGTACAGAACACCAAACATCTGGACAATTTGGAATATCACCATTTTTTACTGACATTTTCCATTTCCATCCATAGAGGGTCACTAAAAGTGACCTCAGAGGCCTTCATTTTAGAGACAAGGAATGGAAGTGACTGTCTCTGAGACACTCAGCTGGGAAGTGTCTGAGGGGGGATCTGAACCACGGCTTTCCTGACTCCAAGTCCTGCACTCTCTCTGGGTCTCTGCTTTTCACATTTCACCTTAGCTTCTTCACGATTGAGATGATTCATTCTCTTCATTCCCACCACTCCTACCATAATTCAGGCTCTTGTCACCTCCTGCCCAGAGGATGTCAGGTCTTCCTGCCTCAACCCTGCCATCATCCTATCCAATTGACATGCCACACCAACAGCCATGTCGATGCCCAGAAGTATTTGTTAATGTCACATACACACACACACACACACACACACACACACACAAACACACACATGCGCACGCACACACCAGGATGCCCTCCATATTTCTCCACTGCCTACAGGATAAAGTCCAAAGTTCTTAGCCTACCATTCATGGCTTGACCCCAAATTTACTCTCAAACAACAACCCCATTGGAATACTCCACTGCAGCCAAACTCCCCATCTCTAACATGACTTGACCTCAGATTCAGGGACTGACTGCTCAAACAAATGAAGCTCCCAATTCATCACCTTCCTCACATGCCATGACCTCCTCCTGCACTGTCCCTCAGGGACTCAGAGGGATAGATGCCCATTGCCCAGAGTGAACAGTGATTCATGGTCATGGTTACGGTCCCACACTCTAAAATGTCTCTCTCAGATCATAACCTCTTATCCCAGTGCCTCATTTCTCCTAATCCAGTCATCATCACCATGATCTATCTTGCTCAGCTCATCCAACACCTCCCAGTCTATCACCCTTCCTCTGGCCTAATTTTCATCCTTTCATAGTTTTGACCCTATGGTTGTCCAGTTCGAGTTAAGAGTCCCTTGAATTCCTGGGTCGTGCTTAGTAGCGATGCCTTGCCAGATCCCATGCCTGACTTGGATTCCTTGACTACCGTAGATCCCATCTGATTCCTCTGCTACTGCAACATGTTGCTGGATCCTGTTGCAAAGGCATACCACCATGATGAATGGGGCTTCTAATGATTTATGGTCTCTAATATCAGATGAAATCAACATGCACATTAATACCTCATGATTTCAATGAAAAAAATGTATATGAGGAGGGAAGAGAGCCAGTAAATATGCCTCAGAAATATTTTTAAAGTTCCAAAGATCTGCAGAGAATGGGAAACCTCATTCTTAAACACCATGAATTTTTTTTAAGACCAGAGTAAGGAGAAGCAGGACCCAGAAGCACTACTTGGCATTAAAAATGAAGCTGGCTAGATTTCAGCAGATACGAAATGACTGTTTACTATTGTGGGAGCCATTCCTGCCCCAACAATTCTGGGCAGTCTCACCATCGACTCATTAGAGAAAAGGTCAAAATCAATACCAAATTAGAAGAAAAAGGAAAAATGAGAAGAAGATGTGAAATGCAATTAAAAGAACTCCAAGCTACTTGGTTTCAACTCCTAGAAGGTCATGGATGAGAAGAATATCCCCATCAATAAACACAATAATCAGAACAGCAAAGACTTGTGGTAGCAAACAATGAGAAACAAAGTAGATGTCCATAGAATGGCTAAACAACCTGTGATACATGAGGGTAATGGGATATTACTGTACTATAAGAAAGTATGAATATGATGACTACAGAGAAGCATGGGGAGATTAGCCCATCCACAATCAGCTTAACAATTGGCTCCTTCACTGCTGCCCACAAACCTGTCCAGCTCTCTGTCATCCTCAAAGCATTGCCATCCCCTCAATCTATTGTCTATATCTATTCTCCCTTTCACAACCAAACTCCTAGAAATAGTAGTAACATTCATCTTTACCTCCTAGTCACTCCTTTTTTGATTTATTGAGTACTTGTTTTGTCTTTTTATTTTAATAAATGCATTTATTTTTATAAGCATTTACAATCTATGCCTCCCATTTCCCCCTCCCCAACTGAACAAATAAAAAAAGAAAACTCTCTTTACCAACATGTTTAGTCAAGCAAAACAAATTCCCACCATTGGGAAATTGTCAAAATTGTCAACAATATTCAGCTCTTCCCACATTGTAATTTTATCACCCTCTCTAGCAGTGTCGTTGAGTGTCCTGTTCCATCTTCAGCTTTCTGGACTCGTGGTTTATCACTGCAGAGTTCTAAACTTTTTCAAAGTATTTTTCTCTCTATGTTGTTGTAATTGCAGAAGTCGTTCTCCTAGTTCTGCTCACTTTGCTACGCATCAGGTCAAAGAGGTCTTCCCAGTTTCTTGTGAAGTTATCCATTTTATCTTTCCTTATGACACAGTATATTATATACAGCATGTACATCATGACATTGTTCAGTCATTCCCCAGCAGGAGGATGCTCTCATTCCTCCTCATGAACATTCTCTCCTCCCTTGACTTCTGTTACAACTCTCTCTCTTGGTTCTCCTTCTTCCAGGATGGCTATCCCTTCTTCGTCTCCAGCAAGATCATCCTGTGTCCTCCACCTATCAAGCAGTGTATCCCCCAAGGCTTCCAGAGCTCTTCTCTCTACACATACAACCCCTTGGAAACCTAGTCTGTTTCCATTGTTTCAATTATCATGTCTATACAGAAAGATCCCAGATCTTTACAGCCAGCCACCATCTCTCCTCGAAACTCTGGTCTGTCATTGCCAAAGACCTGGAGGACATTTCCATCTGAACGTGTCATCAGTATCCAAAATTCATCATGCCCACATGGAACAGAATGTGTTATCTTCCTGCTGAAAGCAACCCCACCCTTAAGCTTCCCCACTTCTTTCAGTGAGGAATCGGGCTCTACCATCCATCCAATCATCCAAGTTCAGAATCTCAACATCATCCTCACTCTGTGTCTCTGTCTGTGCCTCTCTCTGTTTCTGTCTCTGTCTCTGCCTCTGTCTCTCTGTCTTTGTCTCTGTCTCTCTCTCTCTCTCTCTCTGTCTCTCTCTCTCTCTCTCTCTCTCTCTCTCTCTCTCTCTGTCTCTCTCTCCGTCTCTCTCTCTCTGTTTCTCTCTCTCCCTCTCTGTCTCTCTCTGTCTCTGTGTATGTGTGTCTTCCAAACCCCCCCCCCATCTAATCTGTTGTCATATTTTTAAGGCTACCTCCAAAGACTCTCTAACAAATTTCTGCAATTCTCCCCTTATAATCACTACCCGGTTCAGGTCTCATCATCTTTCACCTGGACTATTGCAAGAACCTCATGATTGGCCTCCCTGCTTCCACTCTTTCCCATCTCCAATCCCTCCTCCAAATAGGACCCAAGTATCATGGGGTATCAATTGGAAATCAGAGTTTGAAGAGACTATCAGCTCAAACCCACCTGAATACCATCTTGAACATCACTGAAAATTAAACATCCAGTCTCTGCCTGAAACTTTCCAGAAAGAGAAGAGTGCCCCCTCCTGAGGTGGCTCATTCCACAGTTAGATAATTCCAGTAATTCAAAGCTTTGCCTGCACCAATTTTAAATAAACCAGGAGGCCAGAGCAGGCCTCCTATATGCTGAAGGGCTTCTCAAAAACAACAACCAGGAAGCTCAAAGCTGACAATGACATACCCTGGTCAAGAACATTTGTCCCCAAGCCCTGAGGACAAAAGACAAATTCCCTGGACCAGCATCCAGGGTCCTCTTCAGTCTGATTCCCACTTGCCCTTAGAGACATTTCCCATTAATCTCTTTCATGCACTTTAAGTGCCAGCCAAAATGGTCAACTTGACTGGCTGATCTATTTCTCATCATCCGTGCTTTTACACAGGCCATCCCTCCCCATGATCATAGCATTTTTAGCTAGAAGGTGAAATAATCTCTCCTCTCTCTCTCTCTCTCTCTCTCTCTCTGTCTCTCTCTCTCTCTCTGTCTCTCTCTCTCTCTCTGTCTCTCTCTGTCTCTCTCCTCCTCTTCTCCTCTTTCCTCTCCTCCCCTCTCCTCTCCTCTCCTTTTCTCTCTTCTCCTCTCTTCTCCTCTTCTCTTCTCTTCAAGTGAGCATTGAGACTCAGAGATCTGGATAACACAATGGATAGAGCACTGTGTCTAAAGTCAGGGAGTTTTTGTTGTACTTTTTTAGTTATTTTTAGTCATATCCAACTCTTTGTGACCCTTTTGGGGTTCTCTTGGCACGGACAATGAACTGGTTTTCCATTTCCACCTCCAGTTCATTTTACAAATTAGGAAACTTAGGCAAACAGGGTTAAGTGACTTCCCCAGGGTCACACAGTGTCTGAGTCTGGATTTGAACCCAGCTCTTCCTGACTCCAAGCCTAGCATGCTATTCACTGCACCGCTGCCCCAGAAATCTGAGAGACCTGAGTTCAAATGTGACTTTACAGGTTGTGTGACACTGGGCAACTCACTTCATCTCTAACTCAGTTTCTCTTATTTTAAAATGGGTGTGATAACAGTACCTCCCTCCAAGATTGTGGTGAGGTTCAAAGGAGGTATTTGCCAAGTGCTGAGCCCAGTGTCTGGGATACAGTAGTTGCTTAATAAAAGCTGGTGTTTTTTTTTCTTTCCTTCCTTCCAGAAGAGGAAGTATGATCTGAACTTAGAATCTCTGTTTCCAGATACAAGACCCTAATTCTTCTGCACCACATGGGAAGTCAGGTGACAGTTGTCCTTCCTGGCACAGAAAAGGCACCCAGTGGGTGCAGGGGCAGGAAGGGGTGTGTTATAGCCCCAAAGGTGCAGTTCCATCACCAGGGATGCTCCTCACAAGCTTTAAAGCACTTGGGGGGGGCAGTTCTTTGTGTGAATGCTTGGTCAAATGCTTACAGAAAAGTCATTATTTGTAAAACAACATGGAGGGGGAACAACCCACTGAAATCCTTTCCTTTGGCAGCTGCTGAAGAATGCCCTAGTTTTGCTTTTGAGGAGCCTATTAAAAACAGGCAGCACCTTAGCTAGCTGTGCAGCACAGTCTAAGCTGGTTTTAGACAAGTTCCATCATTCATTTCTCTTACTCTGCAGCTAAACCCAAGCAATCCCATTGAAAACCTCTTGGTAATTAAAACCAAGAGTGGTGAAATCAAAGGCCCCTTTTTAAAACTATTGACTGCCTCGGAAAGCTGATGTTTACTATTTGGGAGTTAGAACATTTAAAAATAAGTAAGGAGAGATTCAAATTAGAAAGAAAATATCGCCTCCCCCGGGAAATGTGGTGAGAACCCAAGCAGAAGTTCTCTAAGAGGCTTCTGGTAGGGTGAGGGACACTGAAGAGAGTGCCAAGCACTGCAGCCATACACAGCAATGAAGACCATTCCTAGCTGGGGGCACACCATGCCTATCATTTATAAGCTGGTTATTTAGAAGTCAGTAAACAGTTGTGCATTGCTAGCCTGGGATATTGGAGCTACAGAAATTGATTTAACTCATGACTCAACTGAGCTGTGGCACTAGGAAAGCTAGTCTGAACCTGGGATCCTGGCTCGCACTTTGCATAGTGGCTGAGTAGCTAGTGGCTGAGCCAGCAGGGGACATGGCTGACATTGCTGCTACTCTGCAAGAATCCCATGCCAATCCTAGAAGCTAGACTAGAGATCCACTAATATTCTTCCCAGCTCTAGCCCCAGGAGCTGACATTTGTGTGGGACAAATCACAAGTTCACCAACAGGAAACAACTCCTGTGTTGTGCATTTTCCTGGCCATGTTGACTTCTGCTACTCTCAGCTCTGTCTATGTCTTACTGACCCTCTCAAGGTTTGGTAGGTCACTGAAATGACTTGGGACATTGGTAGTCATCTCAGAGAACCGTAGCTTGGCTCACACCACCTTTCCCAGGGCAATTCTTTCCCTGATACTGTTTGTTGCAGTACCATTCTTTGTCTCAGGAGCAAGAATTCAGTAGTGGAAGGGGTACAGGGCAACAACAGTCTTCATTATCCCATGGAACACTGCCAGTCCTAGGCACAATTTTGAAATTGGCACAATTTGTTTTTAACATCATCGTACTTCCCTTTCTTCCCTGCCTCTTATCTCCTAGGAATCCTTTCCCAGATGCAGAAAGTCTCAATGAAGCTAGAAGAACCTCTCCCACATACTCAGATCTTATCCCACTCCTCTCCTGTTCTCTCCAAGAGTCTTCCCCCAATACAAAATCACATAATCTTAATGTAACAGCTCCCTGCTACTCAAAAAAAGTAAGAAAATGTTATGGAACTGCTGCTGTTTAGTCACTTTTCACTTGTGTCCAGCTCTGTGTGATCCCATTTGGAGTTTTCCTGGGAAAGATACTGGAGTGGTTTGATATTTCCTTCTCCAACTCAGTTTATAGATGGGGGGACTAAGGCCAATAGGGTTAAGTGACTTGCCCAGGCTCACACAGAGAGTAAGTGTCTGAGGCTGGATTTGAACTCAGGAAGATGATTCTTCCTGACTCCCTGTCCTGTACTCCATCCACTGTGCCACCCAGATGCCTTGGGACTAATTACGATTAATTTGAGAATTACTGATCACTCCTTGACTTTCCCAAAAGCTATTGTGGGGTCCTGATTGGGGAAAGCCATAATACAGAGTAAGAAGTGAAAAGCCATTAACTTAAACTCTGTGAAAGGTAGAAACTTGGACATGGTTACCTATTAAGAAATCATAATTTAGACGCTGAGTGATAACTCAGATAATGTGTCTGGTAAGAGCCATAACAAGAATAAGGTGACCCATGTGTGACCATTTTGACCAGTGCACAATCCTGTGTTTGGACGTTTACCCATCAACATTGGCTTAATGCCCAAGCTTGGAAATGAGCTCATTACTGAGAAGAAACCCAAAATGTCCACCAATCAGTAGTGAAGCACCCTATGGGTCCTCCTCCCTTTGTCTGATTTCTCTAACAACCACTAGGCTTTCCAGGGGTCTTTGCAGTGATCCACCATTGGTCTGACCACAGCCCCAGACTGAAGATTGTTACACTTTTGGCAGAGATCTGTCTCTCTGCCCCAATGTAAGTAATTCAATTGATTAAACTACTACCTATAGCCAATCTGGATCTCCTTGGACCCTTCCTTTGGTATCGAATTTGCCTCATTGTTTGGGACGGAGATACAGAATTCCCCAGGTGGGAGAATTCCAAACCTTGCAGATATTATATGATTGTAAATGGAATCCATGATCCACTGTCATCATTTACTTGGAGACTTGGACAATTCCATGATCTCATCCATGCTAGTTGTCATCTACCGGAACAGATTACAGCCCCTCTACATCCCCTTCTCCTGCATGATTCTGATCCTTGTCTTCCTACACATGCTCTACACATGCAACATGCTGGAGACAGTCCTAAAGGTCCTCGCAAACTTTTGTAGATACCAGTGGAGCTCATGATCTTTCCTTCGATCTTCACTCACCCTTGCTACGTCACTGGTCCATTTGATATTCTGATCATGCAGTAAATAATGATGCCAGGTGCCAGTTGCCTCAGAGTCCCTCATTAGGGGGCCAGTTGCAGCCAGCGGCTGTGATGCCAAAATGCCCAGAGATGTCCGAATGCCCGGAGAGTGAAAAGAAAACACAAAACACGGGCCAGGTGGAAGAGTAAAGAACAGCTCCATTTATTTAACTGAGGGACAGGGCTTATATACTCTTTCAGGCAAGTAGAATCAACAAATTCACATGTGAGGCATTTGCATAATGCATGACTTCCTCGTGCCTTTGTTCCCCTTTTGCCGTAAACAATATTGTGTTAATAGCCCACAGGTGGTATTTAGCATATGTGTGCCAGTGGGGGTTTTGGAGAGAGCACATGTACACCAAGGAGGCTTGAAGAGCCTTCATCCTGAGCAGCATAGTATGCCGAGGTGCGGGGTGGAGAGCCCACATGCCGAGTTATCAGCCCAAGGGCAAGAACAGGCCTCTGGCCTGTATCTTATCCCAGAATGGACTTTGTCAGAGCTGGCCCTCTACATAATGACACCAATCAACAATCATTTGTTAAACGTCTACTAAGTGCCAGTCACTTTGATGGGAGCTAGAGTTATAAAGACACAAAGGGGGAGCCCCTGCCCTCAAGGAGCTTACATCCTTTCTTTGGATATTTTTCATACCCACAGGCTGAATGCCAACCACCAGCTGGCCATGTGTCACTCCATTACCCTTTGGGTCATCCACAATTTGGGTTCTTCTGAAATCACGGTACTGAAGGAGGCACAGCTGGGACATATTGCTGGCAAAGAAGTGCTTCTCTGGCTGTTTCTGTTGGTTTGGTTGTTTTGCTTTGTTTTTTAAAGCTAAGCTTTGGTGCCACTCAGAAGCTTGGGTCACTGGAATCAGTGCGTCATTTCCTGGCTGCTGTCCAGCCTGCTTGCCTCCTGCTCTTTTTCTCTAGATTCTCTACCCTACAGCCAAAATGGTACACTGTGTGGTGTAGTGGGGACAGGATATAAATTCCAGCTTTGATGTGCGTGCTCTGCCATGAGGGTCCATTTGCTTCACCTTTCTGAGCCTCATATTCCTCATCTGTAATATGGAAATAATAAACCCTGAAGTACCTGCTTCCCAGGGAGATTGAAAGGCTCAGATGAGGCAATAGACGTGCAGTGTTTCTTAACTCTTAAAGCATTAAGGACATAAGATCTCAGTCTATTACCTATAGGAGCATTTCACTCTGTACTGTCTTTCTAGCCACATGTCACAGTCTGGGTAAAGGGTATTTTTCATCCACTGAGGTTGCCCTGTGTGGATGGCTGGGATAACTGACCTTAGAGAACTTCCTAGGTCTGTACAGTCACATCAAGGTCACCTGAGAATAAAGCTCCTGAGTTCTACTCCCTGCCCTGTGCCAGTGCTCCAAATTGAATGGCAGTCAGAGGGATGTCATGCAGCACAACAAGATGAAGTGGATGATGGCTAGCAGCATGGTGTGAGGAAGAAATTTGCCAGCAGAGGCAGCCATGGAGGTTAGCCAGCCTTAGCTCTGCTCCTGCCCTTGGGTCAGATTTCCCAAAAGCTGAAAAGTGCTTGTCATCCCAGGTCCCCTGGCCTTATCAGAAGTAGAGGCCCTGACGATGGTGGGAAAGAAGAAAGGGGAAGCTGCCTTGCCATTAGTCTAACACATGAGCCATGGGAAAATCACCATGAGGGAGCTGGGATCTGCCTTCATGAGACATACCACAGGAAGGCAGGAATTGATCACTGAGTTAGCGACCATGCATTATGGTACTTGTTCTGCACCAAGCCCAAGCCGGGCTAGGAGCTGGAAATATGATGGCAAGACTGAAACAGTCTCTGTCCTTGAGCAGCAACCCTTCTCTGGGGGAAGGAACATGTACATAAATCAGTACACACCAGCTAGAGGCCTTTGGAGGGGAAGGGTGGGCAGGTGGCACCAGCCACAGGAGGGATTGGGAAAGGCTTCGGCTAGGAGGTAGGGTTTAAGCTGCCTTGGAAGAAAACTGGGGATTGTCTCTTTCAGGCACAGGGAAACTGAGGTGGAGATGAGGAAGGAATGCATTCCAGGGATGGAGAACAGCTCACACAAGGTGTGGAAATGGGAGGTAGACTGCAGTGTGGAAACAACACCCAGAGTTTCAGGTGGGTGGACCATAGGGTGTGTGGTGGGTACTAATGTGTAACTGAGCTAGAGAGGCAGCTAGGAGCCCAGATGGGAAGGACCATTAAGTGCCAAACAGAGAAATTTGAATTTGATCCTAGAGGGAGCCATTGGCGTTTCCTCAGCAAGGAGAGTCACATGGTCAGGCAGCAGTGTGAAAGATGGACTGGAGAGGGGAGAGACTTGAGGCTTGGGTGTTACATAGGAGACTGTTAGAATGATCCAGGTGGGAGCCTGGATCTAAGGTGGGCCTGATATAGAACAGAGGCTATTCTAGGAAGAGGAAGGGTCTAATATGAGAAATGATATGTGGGAATGATCGACAAGACTTGGTAACTCTAACTTTGGGATGAGCCATTACTGGCCCCACAGAGGCCAGGTCCCCAGCACTCCTTGTCTTATACCCCGACATGCAGCTGGACTGGGCTTAGTCCTGGGGCAGGTGGCCTCTAATGAAAGGGGCGAGGCCCCTTTTACATTTTGGTGAAATAAACCCTCATCCCCTCCATACCAGAGATGATTTTATTTAGTGGCTTCCCCAAAAGGGAGGAATAGAAAGACATATTGATGTACAACATGGCTCATGGATGGGACAAGTAGTTTATTCCTGCACACCAAAGAGAAAAGCTAGATATAAAAAACTGAGCACAAATTTAACAAGGCAGCCTTAGACAAGGCTTCAATAACTTACCTCATGACTCTCATTCCAAGCTGGGAGAGTGACACTTAAGCCTCATCAGAACATCAAACAATTCCAGGACATCCAAGTAGGCACTTTGCATTTCATCTTGTCTCTGCACTGTCCAAACAACTCCTCAGACATGTCTCCTGGTGACATGAGCAGGCTGGAGCCAGCCCTCTTCCTGGCAGTCACTCTCTCCAATGCAGAAGCTTCCCCTAACACCAGATGGCTTCAACCAAATGGAAGGTGATGGTGTTGGCATTTATAGAGCCCCAACTCTGTGCCTGGCACTGTGTCAAGCACTTCAAATACTATCTCATTTGGTTCTCACAACTCCAGGAGGTAGGCGCCATTATTATCCAAACTGTTTTATAGTTGAGGAAGCTGAGGCAAACCAAAGTTAAGTGATCTGCCCAAAGTAACTAGTAAGGGTCTGGGGTTTGCCTACTAAGGACATGTGCTCATGCTGTCGTGTTTAGAGCCTCACCAAAGCCCAGGTTGGAAAGCAGCCAGCAGCTCCTCCCCAACCTGACTCTTGGATTCAGCATGAAACAGTCCTGCACAATTCCTTACCAGAAAGGAAGAGAGAGCCGAGGGGGCTGGTCACTGCCTTCTGTACAACCACCAAGTTCTTTTTTTCTGGATCCAATTAGGATTCTGAAGCCAGTTAGTGCTTATTGGGAATAAGACAAGACCTTTTGTAAGTGACTAGTGGAAATATAGAAGAATCAGCTAGGGGGCATGAAGAGCAACATAAAACCTTGTCTGACATCTGTATGGTTCTCAAGAAGACAACCTTCCTAAGACTCCTAAGAGAATCAAGATTTCCAAAAGTGGCTAGGATTTCCCTTGGAATACCTCTCAAAGAGAAGGAGAGGATACTTAAGAGAAATTAATATGACATCAATTAAGGAGTATCTGGAGATAAATCAGTAGCACTAAGTTGGAACAAAAAAGTCATTTGAGACACTAGAAAAAACTGTAAATGTTAATAGTCTTCCCCAAACCATAGACTATGGCTTGGGTCTATATTACTATGAAACCATAGACCTTAGTTAGAATTTTCTCAGGGAAGGAGATATGTCTGTTTGGAGAGAAACATGGCATGTTTGGGGTAGAAATAAAATGGCATGTATTTAAACGACAGGAAAGAGGAAGATGCAGAGAACTTTAAGGCCAAACGTTTGGAATCATGCGAACCATAAGAACTGAGATCCCCAGCATTACTCGGTGAGGATTTTTACAGAGACTGGAAGGGACATTTGGTGTTGGGGCAGTGCCTCAACAAATAGATGTTATCTTTGTTCGGAAGTCTGCCCAACAAAAGATGAAAGATGCTTCCAGGTGGGCCAAGGTAGAGTGTCAACTGCAAAGCCTAATAGCAAGAGGAACAGTAAAACCTGAATCAGCAAAGGTCATGAGAGTGGAGCAAATGTGTCAATGCATGGCTTCTTTCCAAGGGTTCAAGGCCTATCTAATCAGGCATAGTCATGGTAAAAAAAAAAAGGTGGTGAATGTTTATGAGGAATTGGAAAGCATTCATTGGTTTAAACAGGCTAAAAAGAATAACTAATCCCAGTTTCAGAACATCATTACATGTGTGAGTTGTGGAAATCAAAAAAGAAGTCACTTCATATGATGGAGTTTCAAGACCAGAAACTCATGAGTACCCTGAGAACCAAGCAGGAGCAGAACAGGCCATTGTAGTAAGTGTAACCAAAAAGTAAGGTGAACTCAGAGTCCCAGTCCAAGGGCTCCTAGTGGGATGAAGAGGAGGATGACCAGAGGGCAGATGGCATGATTTGGAAATAGCCAAAAAGTGGTATGGTGGCCTGATTCTGAAAAGAGAAGATGACAGCTCACAGATCAGAGATAACAGTTCCAGTGGCCCAGGCCAAGTTCCAGCGGGAAGAGGAGGAGAAGGTCCAGAGCACTGGAGACATGAGCCATGTTCTTCAATACTGAAAGAACTGAGCCACCATCAGTGACGTTTGAATGATAATGGGAAAAGGGAGAGATCCCCCGATGTTGGAGAATGGCAAATGTCTATGTTTTCCTAACAGGGAAGAAACTAAGAATCTTCAAATAAGGGACCAGAGAGCCTGACTTCCATGCCTGGGACATTCTAGATTAGTTCATTAAAGACATGATAGGTGAGCATGTAGAAAATGAAGTATGATCACAAAGAACTAGCCTGGCTTCCTCCAGAATAGGTTAACACAGGCCAAACTCATGTCCTTTTCTGTCAGGATTCCAGATCTGGAAGGGCACTGAGAGAATTCACCTAGACTTTAGTGAAGTGTTTCTTAAAGTTTCTCACACTATTCTTGTGGAGAAAACTGGAGAGATGGGGAGATAAATGAGAGTAGATAATGAGAGCATCTACCTCTCAGGGTTGTTGTGAGGACAAAAGTAGATGCTCTTTGTAAAGCACTTTGCAAACCATGAAGTACTATAACAGGGTGTATAATTACCATCTCCACCACCATCACCATCATCATCCCCATCATCACCACTACTGTCATCATCATCACCAACCACCATCATCATCCACCATCCCATCATCACACATCACGTCATCCCCTCCCATCACCACCACCATCACCATCATCACCATTATCACCATCATCACCACAGCACCATCACCATCATCACCATTATCACCATCATCACCACAGCACCATCATCATCACCATCACTACCATCACCACCCCCCATCATCACCACCACGATCATCATCATCACCTTCCCCATCACCACCACCATCATCATCATCACCTTCCCCATCACCACCACCACCATCATCATCATTATCACCATCATCACCACAGCACCATCATCATCACCATCACTACCATCACCATCCCCATCATCACCACTACTGTCATCATCATCACCATCCCCATCATCACCACCATCATCGTCATCATCACCATCACCATTTTCACCACCATCATCATCATCACCATCATCATCATCATCATCATCATTTCACAATTAGGTGAATGATTCACAGTTGACTAAATGACTTCAGTGGTGGATGAAGAGTCATGATTAATGATTTGACATTCACAAATAAGGATGGATGTCTGTAGTGGACAGCCCCAGAGAGTGCTATAGAGCCTATGCTATTTAACATTTTTATGAGTGCCTTAGATTATCAAACATAGACAGATGCCATATTTATCAAATGCTGCTGACACATGTGAGGGATGGATTTCAAATACACCAGAAGACAGTCAGGATCCAAAAGGATCTTAATAGAACACTATATTAGGAAGGCAGAATTTATGATTTCAAAGAGAATCTCATATGTGCCTAAAAGGTCCGGAACCACAGGATATAAGGAATTCTCTAGGCAGAAGGCAGGAGAACTAAAGCATGTATTTACACTCCACAGTAACAGTCCCACAAACCAGCGTCCCCATTTTGATATTTTCATCAAAAGCTTCCAGGCCCAATAAGTCCGCCTCACAAGGGTAAATAGGAGGCCACAGAGAAGCAAGATGGTATAAGGCAAAATCGTATACATGCTTCCCCTCTACGGTAAGAAGATTACCCACTAGCCTCTAGTCAGCTCTGCTACTGGCAGCTCAGCTTTGGCTGTAGGCGTCTCTGGCTCCAACCGGAAAAGGAAAGGAGGATCTTCAAGCTGTCCTCTCCCCTCTTATAGAGTTTTTGACATCATCAAGCGCCGCCTGAACGACCAGGGCCAATTGGTTCTTGACTTGGCCCCTCCCCCAGCGTAGACCACGTTAACACACCTCCCCTCAGCCAGCGCCACAACTCATCACACAGGAAGCTCTGGTCCTGCCCCGGAAGAGCAAGCCCCAGCGTCCAGGGAAGCTCAACGAGGCGAGCTGAGTCATTCAAAGAAAACAAAGTCCATTCTGGCTACAAACACTGGTCTGAATTCAAAGAAATAGGAATAAATAGGGATAAACAAAAGTTTATATTTCCATTCAAAAAGTCAGTTTCAAAAGTATTCCATGGTAGGAGTAGAATTGCTCATGAGTTCATTTGAAGAAGAAAAGATTTGAAAGTTGTGGTGAACTACAAACTTAATGTAAGTCAGCCTTGTGATGGGAAAGATAAAATGAGTATTGAGAGAGCTAGACCTCCTTGCAAGAGAGCGATGAGAGGAAAGCTGCTGGGAGGCAGGCTGCACTGCCTCCTGGTGGGGTCTCACTCACAGTGCTGTGTTTCGTTCTGGGTACCATATTGTAGAGAACGCCCAGAGGAGGGAGGCTGGGATGGTGAGGGGCCTAACGCCCATGCCATGTGAAGACTGGTTAAGGAAAATGAGCACATTTAGCCAAGAGAAGAAAAGGCCCAGTGGAAACCTGATAACTGTCATCAAGCATTTGAAGGGGCTATGCCACAGAATTCGCTTTGTCTTCCTCAGCCCCCAGGGCAGGACTGGGACCAGTGAGTAGAAGTTGCAAAGAGGCAATCTTCAGCTGGAGACCAGAAAAGTCCTAGTGATTAGGGGCTTCCTAGAGTGGGCCAGGCCGCCTCCAGGGGCAGCTTCCGCTTAACTGGAAATCTGCTATCAAAGGCTGGTGGGCCATTTGTCAGCAGCAGGTAGGGGTGCCCACAGGTAGTCTCTGAGGTTCTCCCCAACTCAGAGATTTTGTGATTTTATATCAAATGGAAAAACACCACAGACCCTGTCATTTTTTCCACGGAGCACAATATTTTCATATTTTTCCATATGAAGTGAGCAGAATAGGGCCTGGTGGTCATAGCAATCACTGAAACACCCAACCACTCATAAGGAAAGGAAGAGTCAGTATGGCCTCAATCTAGGCAAGAGGGGCACAGGTCCAGTCCACACTCACTCTACTAGCATTATGATCCATGGTGGTGATGGTAATTCTACAGATTTTGTGAATCTTCCTTTTCCCCCAGAAATCTAGGGCTCACCAGAAGAAAATCCAAGCAGACACACAAATGTCCCTTGAGTGATTAGTGACTGAAATTAGAGAACAGCTGTGTACTGTTTGAAGCCAGTCTGTGGGCACCACCTTGCCTTCTCCATTCCATCTCTCTGCCCTTGGAACTCAGCATGCTGATGAAGCCTAATGAGGTACAGCACTGGCATTCATCCTCTGGAAAAGAATTCTGGGATCTTGTCCTGGAGCTGTTTGGGTGATGTTCCTCTCCAGGAGCCTGCTTGAATGGCCAGGTCCCCTTAAAACTTCCCAAAGTTCAGTATAGGATCCCTGTACAATCCTAAAATAAGAGCTGAATTTCAAAGTCTGCTCAACATGGGAGCCAAAGGCAAAATGCTTTGTGAAGCCCAGCTGAGGAAGACCAAGCTTCAACATACACAAGCTCTTTTAATGGCCAGTGAAAATACCGCAGCATTGTGACAAAACTGGGTTCCAATTTGAAACTCTAGTTGATGTATGTCATTCCCTACCCTTGACCATGATCAGTTCAGAAGCCAAGGAGTGAGTCTCCCAAGGAAGCTGAGATGAGCATTTTGGCTGAGTTGGAATTTTGTGACAGAATTCCACTAAAGAAGGCAGCGATTACAATGTTGCAGCGTGTTCACCCTAGCGCAGAATGCGCTGCTGGAATTTCATTTAGCACATCTAGACAAATGAGGCTCCACTTTTGGAAACCTGCCACACTGTCCAAAAAAGCCTTTGAGCCTAAAGATGGCCCCCGACCAATCTGAAAAGATGCTCTCCCTCTCATTTGCAGAGACTCTCTTAGCTCAATGCCAGCATCAGATTAACATGATAGCCTAGTGGGAAGTGTGCAAACGCAGGATGTTCAGATCAGGGATTGTGGGAGGTCTTCCTGTGATGGGCTCGGCTCAGCCCGAGGTCCTTGGGAAAAATGGGAGAATACCCCTCTCAGTAACTGCTTTGATATAAACGCTGTCCCGTTAGTCTCTGCTCCAGACATTGCCTTAATCCTGCAACACACCTGAAGTCAGGGCAATATGGGGCACCCAAAGGACCATCATTTAATTTATTGACTGACTGACCAGGGGAGGGGTGAGGAACAGCAGAGCTGGGTCTCTTCATCTTTTTAGACTCAGCTCTTTTCTCCAAAGTTAAACTGAATTTACAAAGGTACCAGAGATACAGGTGGCCCCACCCACACCAGGAACATGGGCAGCCTCACTGGGAACATGGGTGGCCTCTGGGGACACAAGTGGCCTTGTGGGGGACAGAGGTGGCCCCGCCATCACCAGAGATTTGGGCCACCTCGCCGTCGCTGGGGACACAGGCGGCCTTAGACAGGTCACTCAGGGACCTCCTACATGTTCTCAGTGAGGCAATGTTCATTGGCAGCTACGCAGAGATGCAGTGAAACTGTCCAAGGAGCAGGTGGTCTCCCAGCCCTGGCTTCATCCTTCCCACTGGACTCCCTCATTGATCCCACCAAAAACTCTCTCCTTTGCATCTCAGTTGCTTTGCTCCTTGGGATTTAACTAAATATTTCCATGGGTAAGTGCCATGGGGATGCCTGAAATGATGAGCCTAAGGTCACGTTTCCCCATCTGGCCAAGGGGGCCTTCTGCGGGAGCTGTAGAGTAACAGCTGAACCTTTAAAGAGAAGATTCATCTAAAAGGAAGAATGGCACTAACAAGGGACCACAGCCACAAAGCCCAGGAAGAGCCCTCCTGCTCTAGTGCCTGACTTCCTCAGTATTTGTAATCATTCCACCAATGCAGATTGCAGCCCCTCTTCAACTTAGATACTCTTCATGCATTTGAGGGCCTAACAGTTTATCCCCAGGGGTAACTCTCTCCTCCCACAACTTGGCTGGTTGACAAACATGAGGTACATGGACATTGGCACAAGGCAAAGACCTGAAATCTTCCCATTGCAGGATGGCCTGCCAGGGGTTGGGCTCCTTCAAAGACCTTTCTATAGGCCATCATGTCCCCACCATGCTGAAACTTCAGAACAAACCTCAAGTGAAGAAAATCAGACCAGAGATGATAAAAGCCATCCTCCCAACCCCACAGAGCAGCCAAACCAAGGCATGGGATTTCCAGAGTGAGATTCTCATAAAGAAAGAGAGAACAGCCAAGAACTGGGGCACGAAAGACCACAGGCCTTGTCTGTGGCATGAAAAGCCCAGCAATGGCTTGGGACCCTCTCTGGGCCTCAGTTCCTGTGCTATAAAATAAGAAGGATGCTCTCAATGACCCCCCTCAGGTCCCTTCCATTCCCAGATTCTGTGATACTTTGAAGAAGCTCAGAGGGGTGGGGAGGGCAGCTGCAGAAACCAGGCCCAGGGTGTATCATGGAGGGTCTAGTGGGGATCATGTGGGGCTGGATTTAGGGCTGGGCATGGGGCTGGATGGCAGGAAAGAAGGCATGGGCACAGAGAAAGGGGAGATGGGAAGCCTGAACAGAGATGTTGCCAACTTCCCTGTGTGGTCTATGGCTGGTCCTGGCTCCCTGGCAGATCTCTCCCAAAGCCCAGACGAGGCCATTCAGACAGACAGTGTAATGAACACTGATGGAAAACCCTGTTTTTAGCACACATCACAGCATTTCCTCTGGGACTCTTCAAAATGCAAAGCACCCTCTGTTATGTAAATCATGTCATTCTCAGAGATGAATATTGCTCGTGAATGATGCCTGCATTTCCAGTGATAGGGGTGCCCCAGGAGAGAAAGCTCTGGGATCAGGTTAGCACATCCTGGAGGAGGCAGCACTGCCCAAGAAGGCTTTGTTCTCCGGAAAGCTGAGTGAAGCCAAAGACCAGCTGGACGAGGCCGCCTCTGTGCTCTCTGGACTTTCTCACCTGAAAGATCCATCCTCCCCGGCATTCTCCTCTGTGCCTCTCCTCCCCAGGGACTCAGGTGCCTCAGCTCACCCAACTTCCCTTCTTCCTCCCAAAAGGAGAGCAATGATCAAGACCGTGTTGATTCTGGACAAGCCAACAGGAGCTTCTCCATTCCAGAACATCCCTCTGGATGTTTCTCACCTTCGTGTTTAGAACAGAGACATAGTTTAACAAAAAGCATAAGAATGGATATTCCCATGGCACCTCAAAGTTTAAAAGGGGCTGTACTTTGTCTCCCTTGAGCCTCCTATCAGTCTCATAAGGTAAATGCTATCATTACTCCTGGTTTACAGATAAGGAAACTGAGGCCCAAAGAAGCCCAAGATCCTGACCAGGTTCATATAACTCCTAAGTGTCTGGTGTGGGATATAAATCCAGGGGTTTGTGACTTCTGATCGAGTACTCACATATCAACTGCTTCACCCCAGGAATACCCTCACTGGGAGAGTTTTCCTCATCTACTAATGTCTTCAGGAAAATGCAGCAGCTTCGTCACACACAATGGCAACATGTGGGGCCTGACTCCAAAGGGAACCTAAGAAACAGGGCACTCAATTGGAACTTCATTCATCAATCAGATTTCCTTCCAAACCCCTCAGAAACCTGATTCATAAAAATCCAGGGTGAGGCCAGCTCTACTACCAGTGAACAGAAGCATGCCAACAGAACAAGTGAACTGTAATTGGACAACTCGGCTGTCCAGTAAGTGAGTTACGGGATGCTTTGTTGAGGTTTAGTTCGGTTTTTCCTGGTTAGTTTTCACTCTGATTCCTTCCAAGACTGAAATGAGATTTCCAACATTGTGTACACTAGTCCAGCCCAGATCATGTGGAATTCCACCCACTCCCACCCCCACCCCTTGCCGTCTCCTCCTTTTTGGAGCTTTCCTTGTTGAGGTGTTTTTATCCACCTCTTCATCTCTCTCCACTTGATGCTTAAACCAGAATAATAAGGAGCATCAATTAGGCCATGAGTCCTTGGGATTCATGGGTCACCTCAACAACCATGGCCAAGTAATGGAGAAGAAGAGGTCCTAAAGCCTCTGTCCTTGGTGCTCCTCACACCTCCCATGGCACTGACACCTGAGGATGGTTGCACAGCTCCATGTCCAGGACTTCTACTCTTCCCCTCTTCCTTCACAAGTCAATGAGGGCTACTCTCGTGCATCTGATGCCTCAGTAAAGGGGATCCAGAAGTTTCTGTAGACAGAAAATTCATCACCCTTTGGGCAACCTACAGCTAAGCCTCCGCAAATTCAGTGAGACTCATCAATGGACAGCAGACATTTGTGTGTCCCTGGGCAAGGGCTGCAGCCTTACCAAATGTGTGGCTCTCTGCTGGCCCAGCCTTTGAGATTTCAGACCTGCCACCTCCATGTCAAAAGGACGGCCTACCCCCAGGTCTCTCTTCCCTTCTCCATAAGGTCTGAAAATAAAGAGAAGGCCCTCAGCCACCTGAAGGTCCACCTGGTTCCAGTGATCGAGCCCAAAGTTGGGTGATTTGTAGGGTTTTTACCTGGAAACCACGAAGGTGAAAAAGATTGCAATTTAGCAGGGATTCTCAACCAAGGCACATAATTTTTTTCAGTATCTTGCAAATGTATTTCACTATAATTGGTTTCTTTGTAATCCTATGTACAGGGTGTCCCTAAAGTCTGGACACATAGGCCAAAATGCATATTTTGAAATATTTGGAATATTAACAGACCTTGGCCCCCTTGACTTCTTTTTCTGGGGTATGCCAAAGGAGGTATACGCAATGAAAATCACTGATGCAACACACTTGATTGAAAGTATAAAGAGTGAATGTGCTAAAATTGATGGCAATGTGGAGTTGCTGCATGGGGTTCACATGAATCTTGAGAAGTGCATCAACCTTTGCATCACAAATGATGGAAATCATATTGAAGATGTTATTTGTTAATGTTCCACTTAAATAAAATGTTGTTCAAAATTTCATTCATTTCATTTCTTGAAAATAGGCATTTTTACCTCTGTGTCCAGACTTTAAGAACACCCTGTATTTTATTTTATGCAATTAAAAACATTCTTTTTCCTCTTACCTATCTGGCTGCTCCTCAGTCCCCTGCGCCACATCTTCACTCAGTTCATACCTACTCACCACAGTTCCTAGCACTTAGCATGGTACCTGGCACCTGGTAGGTGCTTAATAAATGCTAATTGACTGACTGGTTGACTGAGTATCCTCAAGGCTCTGTCCTGGGCCCTGCTCTCTTCATCATCTCGACGATTTCTCTTGGTTAATCCATCAGTTCGCATCATCGCATCATCATCTCTCTGCAGCCAGATCAGACTTCCTCCTGATGTTGTCTTTCATCGCTGCCTATTGGACATCTCAAGCTGGCTGTTCCATAGATACCTTAAACTCAACACATCCACAGCTGAACTCCTTCCCTTTCTCGTAGGCAGCTGGGTGGCACCATGAAGAAAGCGCTCACCCTGGCATGGTGAAGACTTTAGTTCAAATCCAGTCTCAGCCATTTACTGGCTGTGTGACCCTGAATAAAGCATTTCATCTCAGTCTGTCTCAGTTTCTTCATCTGTAAAAGAGGATATAATAGCACTTGTCTCAGGATTGTTGTAAAAATCAAATGAGGTAATGTTTGTAAAGTGCATTGTAAATCTTAAAGGGCTATGCAAATGCTATTTATAATAAAAATAATTCCCCCCCCAACCTCCCCTTTCCCTAACTTGCTTCTGACTGCCAAGGGTAGCACTATCCTCAGCTAACCCTTCAGCCTCCTTGTCAGCCATGACCCCTCACTATCCACCCCCCATATCCAAGCTGTTGCCAAGACCTGTTGATTTTACCTTGAGAAGAGAGGGGAATATAGGAGAGGTATGGCAAAGGTGAAGTTTGGAAGGGGCAAGGTTTGGGGGGAAAGATAATTAGCTCAGTCTTGGACATGTGGAATTGAAGATGTCTACAGGGCTTGCAGTTGGAGATGCAAGTGTAGATGTTAAGCAAGAGATTAGGACTAGATACTCCAGCTGAGATTCGTCAACACAGAGATAACAAGTTCAAACCAAAGCAGCACCTGGCCCTGAGCCAGCGAGGAGTTTGCAGATCACCGAGTCTGCAGGAGACCCTTCCCCGAGCAGGCCCCCTTTTGAAGGTACACCCATTTATCTCATTTGCATCTTTGTTGTATATAGGGCTGTTTTTCTGATTCTGTTTTTTTCTTTTTTGCCTGTCCTCCATTAGAAAGCGATACCCTTGAGAACAAGAGTTGTCCTCTACTTCTTTGGAGCTCCAGTGCTTAGCACAGCTGAAGGAAACTGAGCAGGAGCAGACGAGAAGAGGACCCAGGAGAGTGGACAGGGTGACTGCAATGTGTCTCCTGGGCCCGCAATCCAGGTAACATGCTGCTCAATGTTCCAGGCCGAACTCCACCGAAGGGCATTCTGGGCTGTGCCTATGCCCTCAGACTCCGCAGGAGCCACACACCTCTTAAAACCATCAGATAATGCTTTGTGGGGCTTAGAGCTCTGAGGAATGGCTGGGTAAGATGCATAGACTGGGGAGTCATCTGGCTAAGGAAGGTGGGACAGTTGTCAAGGCAGTGCATGAAATGGACATGAGAGAGACCATGGAGGAAGAAAAAGAGGAGAATGATCCCCACTGAGTCCTCATGTTAAATAATTACTGCCCAGTTACACTGTCCACACACCAAGATTCCAGAGGCTAAACCCAGGCTTACTATGCTTAAGCACAGGTTCAGAGCTCAGAAAAATAACTCTAAATCCCAATTAGCATTCTAAGAAGATTTATATACTTTTCAACCAGAGAGACAGAGAAGTAATTTTTGTTCATACACTGTTGTCAAAGGGCAATTTTACAGACACATACACACACACACACACACACACACACACTCACACATACATATCCTCCAAGACCATGAAAGTTAAAACCGACTTAGTTTGGCATCTAAAGATAAACTAAATCAAGTTAAATATCAAAGCTAGGTTTGCAAAGATTTTGAAGTGCAATAAGATAATTGGGAGGGGGAATTTACATGCCAAAAAACAACCACAGGGTCCAAGGTTGAGATCCATCCACAAATAAATCCAGTCTAATTCCTTTGGGAAGTCTGGCCTCATTTTGGTTTCTTATCTGAGGGTCTTCACTAAATTTTAACATCCTGTGGGCTGTGTTTCATCCGGCCATATAATCTCCTAAATAGGAGGCCTTGAACCTGGAATAAAGAAGATTAATAAAAAGAAAATCAGAAATTCTTATGACAAAGAGGAGGAAAGAGAAAGAGGAGAGGAGAAAAGGAGGAAGAAAGGGAAAGAAGGAGGAAGGAAAAGGAAAAGGGAGAAGGAGAAGGAGAAAAGGAAAGTAAGAGAGAGGGAAGGATGCAGGGAGAGAGAGAAGGAGAAGAAGGTCCAGGAGATGGCTTCTGACAACGACTACTACTAAGAGTTGAAAAGAGAAGGCACTGAAGTAAGAAGTGGCCATCAGAGAGGTAGGAGCTGAAGAATCAACCAGCTCCATTGTCCCCAAAAGCAAGAGAGGTGAGATTCTAGGAGAAAGTTGAGGTGGGGAGCTACCTTAAAGTTCAAGTCTACAGCCTTAGGAGGAAAATCCTCGGCCTGCTATGTGTAAGCAAAACAGAGCCCAAAACCCAGGGTAGGGAATCGTTAAAGGCATTTCTCTGGGCACCAGCCTGGCAAAGACTGATGATGATGATAAATATGATGAATTGTTGGTGTAATTAGGAATGTACCAAAGCTTAAAAGAGACAACAAGTAAGCCACATTTTATTCACAGCTGAAAAAACCTTCTGTCATGGTCCTCAGCAATGACTTGAAGCATCACAAATGAGTAATTAGTGTCATTTTGGCCTCCTGAGAGTGCTGAACTCACAAGGAAGCTCCAGCACCTGAAGCCTGTTTATCATTTCACATCAAAATCATGCTAAGGCCCTTGCTAGAGAAAATCACTTTCCTCTCTCCTTTTTCTAAATAGAAAAGGTTATTTTCAAGGAAAATAGTCCTTGGGATTTAGCAAACAGTCTCCCCCATAAATCACAGAGGAGGCCAAGCGCAGCTCTGATGGGTGTCATGCTTTTTCGGGATAACTCTTCTCCTCCACTGATGTCCTTCTCTGGGGCCTCTGAGGCATGGCGGTGACACTGGATTCTCAGTGGATTGTGACAATGGTCAGTTAGCTGTGGCAGGCTCCGCCCAGGAGAAAACCTTAATGTGGTCCCCTTGATGGACTTTCTACCACTTAGGTGGGAGAGTCTCATCCCAGGGATGGCCACAAGGAATGGATTTCTCAGACACAACAACTCACTGAAGTCACTTAATTGCAGGAGGATCATGATCTGTCTTGAGAAGACACTAACCAGATCACACACCTCTGAAAAAAGCTGAAACAACTCTTTTCTTCACAGCATCCAGGTGACTGGAGGCCCAATGGTCTTCATTAAAATATTCAAGACAGCTATGGTCAAGTGCCAGCCATCATGAGGAGGAGCCACACTCAGATGTATCAGACTTATAGGTGAGCTATGTAATGACTGACTACTTAGACAAATCTTTTAGCCACCTAGGCAGTATATTGGACTTGGAGTCGGGAAGGCCTTCTAATCCTGCCTCAGATACTTGCTTAGGTGTGTGACCCCAAGCAAGTCACCCTCTCTGAGCCCCAGCTTCATTGCCTGAAAAATGGGAATAATAGAATCTTATCTCCCAGGGCTGTTGGGAAGATTGAGTCAATCGTTATAAAGTGGCTTACAATCCATGAAGCACGTAAATATGAAGATATCGACATATTCAGAGGCAGTTCAAACCCCCACTTTTCCTTGGCTGCCCTGAAGCTCTGCCCTTCCCTCCCTCCCAATGACCTGCCTTCCAGTGCCCATCAGTGCCCTCCTTCTGCTCACAGGTTCCATCCTATTTTATGTAGTCTTGCTTCTGAATCCCCTTCCATTGCTCCAAAGTGCCCATGGGCCTGGCATACCCACCCCCCAAAAAAGAAGTTTCTCTCTCTTTATTTGTGAGTAACCAACATTAATACGCAGAACACTAAGAATCACCTGGGGACAGCTTGCTTGTCGCTGGCTGAAATTCTAGAACTCTTCAGTCTAAAGGCTCGGGCCACTGCGCTGATCAGCATTCCAAGGAGGTAGAGTCATCTCGGTCAATTTCACAGTAACAGGCAGGTTTCCATGATGAAAGCCGCCGAAATTAAATTATTTATGTAGATATATGAAATTTCACAAGAGCGCTATCAGAGCCCTAGGATCAACAAGCAGGAAGGCTACGAATTCCTGGGAAGGGAAAGACACAGTCCCCAGCCCTGGGGCCCCCAGCAAAAAGAGTGACAAGCTCCGAAAAGGAATCAAAACGGACTGCGCCCCACCTCCGCCCCTCCACACGGTGGCCCAAAGGACAACCCCATTCAGACTAGGAAAGGTGTTTCAGTCTCATGGGCAAAAATCCAATCAATTCCATCCAGTAGATACGTATTCAGTGCTGCCTGCATGCCAGGCACCGTTGGAGGACAGGGGATTGACAGACAAGCAGGCTCATTCTCTCTCCTGGAGAGAAACAACCTACATACAAATAAAGACAACAGATATGCAAAGTAATGCACTTAGAGGTAACTCCGGAGGGAAGGAGTGTGCTACAGCAGCAGTCGGGGAGGGGCCCCTCAGGAAAGGTCCCTGTGCAAGAAGAGGCAGCAGCCGAACCCCACGAAGCACGTGCCTGTCGCTGAACAAAACCTATCCAGAGGCTCTTCGTGTAGAGCCACACCATTTTGGAGATCTCATCTAGGCCCCTGCTCTTCCTTAAGGGAAAAAGGCTAAATGACTTACCCAAGGTCACACAAGTCGTAAATAAGGAACTCAGCCAAAATTCAAACCCGTGTCTTCTGACTCCAAATTCCACCCTCTCCATTGGGCTACACTGGCTGCCCATGAGGACGGGAGGGATTCTATTGGGCAGGCCAGTTGGGAGGGCATTGCAGACACTCCGACGCCCCAGCAGCCTTTAAGCTAGAAAGCCCAACAACTGAAACTTCCCCAGTAGGCATTAGGCTGAAATCTGAGAGTCCCTTGCAGTGTCTCTGTGAAGTCGAGAGAGAGAGAGAGAGAGAGAGAGAGAGAGAGAGAGAGAGGGACCAAGGTAAGAGGCTAATGGTGCCCTTAGCAGAGAAAAGGAGTTCAGAAGAGGGGTGGGGGAAGACACAGACCAGCACTAGAAGACTGTTGTCACCGCTGCTGATGCTGGCGCTGCTGCTGCTGGTAGTGATGCTGCTGCTGCTGCCGTCGTCAACAGCCTTTGTTTCTGGGCCACTAAAAGCTCTTCACTTTCCCAAAGATGGTTCAGCCTGTGCTGCTCCTTTGGTTCATTCCCTGCCCCCCCAGGCCATGAGCCATGGGGGAGGTCAGTCTCAGATCAAGGCATCAACGGGCCAGTTCCCACACCTACCATAGTATGGGCCAAGGGCACTCTACAGTCACTTGTTGCTGTTGCTGTTCTTCTCCCTGTTTGGGAAGTCAGACCAAGCACTCCGAGGGTAATGATAGGTCTCATTAAACAAGCTCTGCTGTTTTCTGGGTTTAATGCAGAGAGAATGGGAGTGGTGGATGACAAAAAAAAAAATAAGTCTCATACATAAAGCTTAAAGACAGACGTTTTCAGAGTGCATTGGGCCAAGAGCACACAGAGCACTGAGGCTCTAACAAGGCCCTGCTCTGTGCTGGACACACATCAGGGCTTCCATTGCCCTTTTGCCCCTCCCCCTCCAGTGCAGCAGTACAAGGGGAGAGCACTGAGCGTCCGTCTGGTACCTTCTCCAGCCCTAAGGTTTGTGGTTGGTTGGTTGGTTTTTCAGAGCCTTTTCCCACAACAGCCCTGGGAGGGGAGGGACTTAGTGCTCCCTCATCTCTATTTTACCGATGAGGAAGCTAAGTCTTAGAGAAGGTAAGGGCTCACTTAGGATGAGGCATCTAGTCATTTTAAATTGAGCCCTAATCAATAAATTCAATCTAATTCAATAGGCACTGATTTTCAGAAATATGCTTCCTGATATATTGTGTTTGTGTATTACCGCATTAGCCCTCTGTGTCCCACCCCCCACATCTCATATAACAAAGGATTTTTAAGAACAAGGGGAAGAATGGGGGAAAACAATGAGCAAAATCAATCAGTACATTAAAAATATCTGGAGATGTAATTGGAGTTTTGGCTGTGTAGACTCCTCCCCAACAAAGGAGAGGCGATAGGTCTTTGTGGGTCTCTTCTTTGTCATTTTTGCAAAATTCACTTTTGATGGTTTTGTGGCTGTTCTTTCCATTTGCACTGTTATGTTGGCTGTGTATGTGGTTTTTCTGGCTCTGCTGACTTCCAGGAAACCTTTCCAGGCTTCTCTGTATTCGTCGTATTTTTTTTTGTTTCTTTCAGCACAGTAATATCCTATTACATTGATCTGTATATTCATTCCCCCAATCAATGGGCATCCACTTTGTTTTCAATTCTCTGTTATCACTCAAAGTTCTGCTATAATTATTTTGGTGTCTATGGGACTTTTTTTATCAATGGTCTCCTTAGGGGTATAAACCTAAGAGTGGAATTTCTGGATTGAAGGGTATAGACATTTTAATTACTTTATTTGCCCAACTCCAAATCACTTTCCAGAATGGTAATATGAAATCACAATTCCACGAAGTGTCCTAGCATTCCTAGCTTCCCCAAATCCCACCACCATTAACTATTCCCAAGTTTTGTCATCTTTGCTACTTTGCTGTGTGTGAGTTTATGAAGCCTCAGGATTACAATAAGTCTTTATTAAGTTTAGTCAAGTCCCAGACCCACAAAGAAGCCACTTTAGAAGCAGACGTGGAAACCAGTCATCAGTTATAAGTGGGCCAGTGAATGTCTGAGCACCTACTCATTGGACCCAGCTCCAGGCTTCTGTTCCTCTGCTTCCAGGAATCTCTGACTTCATTTAGGTGGCCTCCCTGGCCACAGCACTTGGCCTGTGTGATTCACCTCCAGGAATCTTCAACAAGAATTCTAGCTGACTTGCTGGATACCTTGCTTGGCTTCTGACTTAACCTTGTGGCAATGAAGAGCATTCTTGCCTGTCTCTCACAGTCCCCACTACCTCAACTCATAGGCTCCTAAACTTTGAGCTGAAGGGGACCTTAGAGAGCATCCTCTTAAAGTCTCTCACCTTAACATATGAAGAAACTGAGGCCAGAGGAGAGGGACAAGCTTCATCCAGGGTGACACAGCAGAGATTCAGACCCAGATTCGCTGATTCCCAAGCTGGCATTCCTCCATGACCAGGACTTTATAGACACAAACAGTGTAGTTTGCCCTGAAACTTCTCCTCTACAGGATGGCTTTGGTTACCTGATGCATTGACTACCCAACATCATGCACACATTTCTCCATTGTTGTGCCGTTGGGATTTTCTCTGAGATCACAGCAAAATACAAAATGGAAACTGAGGCTCTAACTGGATACAAGCCAGCAGAATTCCAAAGATAATTCCCTGCCAACTTAACATTAACCCAACTGATCCCATGGTGGCAAAATTAGCTGGGTCCCCAAATCCCAGATGCTCCCAGCATGGGGGCCAGTGAGCCTGAAGGTCCCCATGGTGACAAGTATCCTCTGCTGTCTCACAGGTAGGCTCTGGAGACAGCTCCCCAAGGGATCCTTTTCTTCGAGAGTACACACCCTGCCCTGTCCATGCAGGAGGCTGAGTCCATGGCTTCTGTAAGTCCGAAATTACCACTTAGATCAATTTCCTCTCTGGAGGCAGTGGCTTTCTTCGGGGGTAAAAAAATGATCATTGACCATTAAACCAGAATTTACTAAATGATACCATTTAATCAACTAAATCAATCCCAAGTGAAGTTTTCAATTTCAAACAGAAATAAGTACCTCCTCCCCAAACCCCAGAGAAAATAGACCTGGATTGGGTCACACATTCTTCTGCTCACAGTTTATTAAGTCCTAACCAAGAGATGTTCCAGAGCTCCTCCCAAGGGAGTAACCCCAGAAATAACAAAAAACAATTTAGTCTTAAAGTAAGTAGAAAATATTGATCTTGTTCGGTGAAAATTGTCTGCAAGATATTTCTCAGCATTTCCCCACATATCAAGCAGGGCTCATCTCACTCCTAACAAGCATGACCCACAAATGAATGTGAGCTAGGAAGTAAGACTTCAGACCAGAAGACCTAGGGTTGACTCACCTGAAAGATCATCATGCTGCTGCCACAGAGAGGGAAGTGGGCAATTCATCAGCCAGGCCCTGGCATCCTTCCCTTGGCAGCTGTCCCTGCCAGGGAGGGATGAAACTATCTGAGGGTGATGTCTCAAAGAACAGTTTTGCTGTAAGCCTTCATTGCTGCTGAGAAACATTTGATTTGTACAAGGTTCTCTTCCCTTCCCTTCCCTTCCATTCCGTGAGTGGTCATGGTTCCAAATGTGCTTCCGAAACAAGAGGATCCACAATTTCCACCCATCCCCCTCCTCCCTCAGCTTTGTTTCATTCCTGTTAGAATCAGGAGGGGTCTTGTTGCAGCCCCTGGCTTCTACTGAGCACCACGAGACAAAACAAAAAAGCTGATAGACTTCAGTCTGTTGGCTGCTATGGAGTCAATTGTCTGGAGGAGATGTCTGCTCCCCCTGGTAAGAATGAAAAGCTACATGTGCTCTGGCACATGGACCCTTTTCTCTAATTCCTGTATTCCTCCAGCAGAAATGTGTAAGTTTACTCCAACGAAGGAACTGTCCACCAGCTTCAGGCACCAAGTTACAAGGGCCTATCTTAACTGACAATGAGCTCTGTGGGCTCTGGGAATATCTATTCACTAATCACAGAAGAAACATGTATTTAAGGGCATGAAAATGAAAATGTACTTGAAGAACACCTGTGTCCCAGTTGTTGTTCATGAAAACAAACCCCAAAATCTGAAGCAGTTTTAAATTTAAATTTATTAGGTTATTTGGTAGAGGACAATGAGCCAGAAAGGAGGGTGTGTGCTCTCTCATTCAGGTTCTGGAATATTTACATCAATATAGGATTTAGACAAAAGTAACCACACATGAATTACACATACACAGTTAAGTAATTTTGCCAAGAAGGCAATTTGAAAGCAAGGTAGATTGAGATGGACATCAGTAAATAAGAGCATTCAACAAAATTTGGGCAAAGCCAAAGCACAAAGGAACCCAAAACACATGCTTGGGTGGACCCTAAACAAGATCTGGGCATGGAAACCCAAACCAAAAATATTTGGAGAGATCTAGAACCTGGGGGAACCCAAAACCCTTGTAGCCATCTCCTGAATTCCTGGAGAGTTACTGAGTTCAGCGTGACATTCTGGGTTCAAACCATCTTTAGTCATATAATGTAAGGTTCCAACAATATTATAGCATTACAGAGGCATAAACTAATGAGTCTCCTCACAGCATCAGAGCAGAAGTGATTGATCCTCCATAAACATTAAGGGGAAAAAATGAATTGAATGAGTGACACCTGGTGGAGCAAAGTATCTGCAATCACATCCAAACCATTGTCTAGGCACTGTCATCTCATTGACTAGAAATGAGCACACCTCTTTCCTGGGACACTGATTTCATCACTGGCCTAGTCTTCTGATGCTCTTAGCTTCAGGTCTCAACTCTGCGCTCTGGTCTCCAGCTCTAGAAAAGTCTTTTGACGGTCATCTCCTGCCTGCCTTGGCAGAAATCTGACAGATGTCAGAAGCTCAGACATGGCCCTAGCTCTCCAGTTGCCCAGTTAATCTTATTTCATTTAGCTGGCCTTTCAAACAAATCAACAATTGACAATGTGGCTACTATACCGGGCACTGTGGTAGACACCGGAGACATAAAGTCAAAAGTGAAACCAGTCCCTGATTTCTAGATGCTTATAGTCTAGAGGAGAGAGCACATATATACATATATATATATATATATGTATGTATGTATGTATATACACATATATATATATGTATATGTACAGGCATATTCAAAATGCATACAAAGCAGATGGCACATGTTAGAAGAGGAAAACACTAACATATACTTTCCAATAAAATCAGTCTTGAACCCCTAGTTATCCTCAGGCCCTGCCTTGTCTCCATCCCAGCTTTTTTCAGACTTATCCTTCTCCCTCTGAAACCTCCATTATAACACCCCAACCCCTGCTTCTCTCAGGCTTAGTCAGGCCCCTTTCTCCACTCAGGAGCGAGACCCATCAAAAATTCATCTCTCACGCAGCTTTTCTTGATATATTAGCTTTGGCAGATACATAGTCCGTTCAATTTGACAAGCATTGATTTAGCACCTGCTGTGTGCTGGTTATTGTCCTAGGCATGAGGAGAAGTTGGTCAATAGAGTCAGATACTGCAAAGAATTTGAGAAGTATGAGGACTAAGAAAAAGCCATTGGCTTTGGCAATTCAGAGTTCACTGTGAACATAAATTTATAAAGTTGTTGTTGGTGGTGTTGTTGTTTTCAGTCATGTCCAAAACTTTGTGACCCCATTTTGGATTTTCTTGACAGCGATGCTGTAGTGGTTTTCCATTTCCTTCTTCAGTTCATTTTAGATGAGGAAACTGAGGCAAACAGGATTAAGTGACTTGCCCAGAGTCACACAGCTAGTCAGTGACTGAGGCCAAATTTGAATTCAAGAAGATGAGACTTCCTAACTTCAGAACAGGCACTCTACCCACTTTGCCACCTAGCTTCCCATATTCATAAAGAGTTCAGTTCAACTATTGACATATAGAAAACCAATTGGATGAAGGATGCCTGTGGTCCAGACTTCAATATCCAACTAAATGGACAGCACAGCTACTTTTATCTTGAAGAGACATTGAAGATTTACAAAGATCTGGGTCCAAAATTGAACAGGAGGAGAGCACTATAGTCTGCATTTGGGAAACTGGGAAGGGCTTTTAAATGACCCCAAGCTCCTCCCTAAAACAAAAGACAATCTATTTATTATCAGTTTTCTTCCGTCATATTATATGGCCTTGAGCCATAGAATACCAACATCATCCAAAGAAACAAAGTAGCAAATGGAGAGGCATATGGCACCATGAACATCATGTCCCGAGTAGGCCAAGGGTCATGAAGCATCCTCTAAGAGTTCTGAGCGCCCATCAAGGAGGCTAGCCGGGCACATGACAAAAATAGTGGACAAAAGCTAGGAGCTGTGGGGTTTTCCAGAGAGCCACACAGTGGCAAATGAGGTGGATAAAAGAAGAACATGGAAAATTGGTGGAAGATACATACGAGGGTCACCCAAGATGAGAGGGCATAGATTGATTGATTTTCACTGCTAGATGGAACGCCTGAGTCAATGAGATTACAGCTCCTCTGCATCATGGTGTCTGTATTTATGAATGACCGTCCAGAGTGCCCACCCTTCAGGAAGCTCACAGTCTAAAACAAGTCTTCTTCATGCAGATAGATCCAAGACAATCATTTCTGGAGGATTCTGGGAAAGTAGTAGAATAACACAGGAAATAAAAGGCTCTCTAAAGTTCTCTTACCAATAAGATAAAACATCACCTCAAAGTGAACTTTGAGCAGCAGAAATAATTAAAAGTTGGGGTAAAACAATTGTCCTAAGAAAACTTGAGAGGACTTCAAGAAAGATTCGACCTCCAGAGGCTGAGCTTTGGATTTTCAAGAGTGGCGGTTTGGCCCTAGTGAAGTGCAAACGCCTCTAAGCAGGCTCCCCTGAATCAACAAACGACAAGCGCTGGGGGCTTCAGGAACTTTCACCTCAGTGTAGAGGCTTGTACAGCTGAGGAGGGGAAGATTGAAGGACCCTCAGCTGTTTTGAGACACCAGGCCCAGTTTTGCTGACCAGACAGGGTCCCAGGCTGTCACTAAACTCGTGTTTGTTGAGTGTGGCAGCAGAGGGGTAAGGACCCTGCTGGCTGTGGTCACTTGAAGGAGAACAGAGTCCATGGTTTCAGTTCCAGGGCAAAGGGGAGAGCTGAAGTTTACAGACATGAGAGGAACTGCAGGGAGGCAAGAGCATTTGTGGTGACAGCACAGCTGGGGGCCCTAGCCATAGCTCAGGGGTGGAAAGGGCTGCTTGAGGTCAGACCCTCAGACAGTGCTTAGAAAACAACAGTACAAAAAGCTTGAAGCCTTAGGCATCACCTACACCTCAGGGACTAGAACCTGACTATAGTAATAAACCACTTAAAAACAAAAATAAAGAATAATGAGTAAGCAAAGGAAAAAGACTGAACCGTAAATGTCTACTATGGGGATGGAGAAGATCTTGTTTCCTACTCAGAAGAAGAGAGTGAACTTAAAAAATATCCGTTCCTACTTTAAAGAAAAATGTCAAATGGTCACAAGCCCCAAAAAAAGGTTATTGAAAAAACTTTAAAAGGACTTTAAAAATCAAATGAGAGAGGCTAAGGGGGAAAAAATTAGAGCCATCCAAGAAAATAAAGAAAATTACAAAAAGGAAGTCAACCAATTAGAAAAAGAAATCCAAAAACTTAAGGAAGAAAATAACTCCTTAAAAAGTATATTTGGGCAAAGGGAAGCTAATGACATTATAAGACACCAGGAAACAATAAAACAAAATCAAAAGAATGAAAAAATAGAAGAGAATGAGAAACATCTCATTAGAAAAACAACTAGAAAACAAATCAAGAAAAGACAACGTAAGAATTGTTGGACAACCTCAAAGTTATGATTTTTTTAAAAAGAGTCTTGATATGATATTACAAAAAATCATTAAGGAAAATTGCCCTGAAGTTCTAGAGCAAGAAGGTAAAATAGAAATAGAAAAACATATTCAACAATCACCACCTGAAAGAGATCCCAAGCTGAAAACTCACAGGAATATCATAGCCAAGTTCTGAAGCTCCCAGGTTGAGGAGAAAATACTACAAGCAAGAAGAAAAAAAAATTAACACTACAGAGCTACAGTAAGGATAAGATAAGACCTAGCAGTTTCCATATCAAAAGACAAAAGGACTTGAACATTATATTTGAAAAATCAAAGAAGCTGGGTTCGCAAGGAAGAATAATTTACCCAGCAAAGCTGAGTATAATCCTGAATGGGGAAAAAAAGTGGAGATTCAATGAATTGAAAGACTTCAGGGATTTGTGACCAAAAGACAAGAATTCAATGGAAAATTTGACATAAAAGACCCAGGAGAAACAGAAAGTAAACATTAAAGACCAATTATAAGGAACTCAATAAAGTCAAACTGTTTAGTTCTCATCTCTACTGTGAAATGCTATCTGTACTCTTAAGAATGTTATCACTGGGGTAGTTTGAAAAACTATACATAGATAAAAGGCTTGGGGTTGAATTTAGTACTGATGGGGTGATTCTAAAAAATAAAACTGGGTAAGGAGAGATAAATAGAGCAATTATCTTAGATAAAGAATGTATGAGTGGAAGAACTGTTACAGTGGAAGCAGATGGGGATGGAGGGATGGTACTTCTGGAACCTTATTCTTATCAGAATTCAGGCTAAAGAAGAAATAACTTACATCTAGAAAAGTTTAAAAGTCTCAGTTTCCAAAGGAATAGAATAGTGAGGGGACAGAATAAGGGAGGGACTTTTGGAAGAGTGTAGATTAAGAAGTAAGATTAAGAGGATGGGGAAGGATAAGTAAGGGAGGGATTCTTTAAAAGGTATGGAATAGGGAGGTAGTGGTTAGTAAATCAGACTGTGAAAAGGATAGGGTAAAAAAGAGAGGGTAAGAATAGAGAGAAATACACACAATATTTAGGAAAAATAAACAATTAGTAATTATAACTTCGAATATGAATAGTATGAACTCACCCATAAAACTGAAATGGATGGCAGAATGGATTAAAAATAAGAACCTGACAATATGTTGTTTACGAGAAACACATTAAAAATGAGAGACACATACAGAGTTAAAAGAAAGGCCTAGAGTAGAATTTAGTACGCTTCAGCTGAGGTTAAAAAAAAAGCAAGTGTTACAATCATGATCTCAGACAAAGTTAAAGCCGAAAGAGATTTAATTAAAAGAGACAAACAGGGAGACTACAATATGATAAAAGGTGCCATAGAAAATGTAGCAATTATAGTAGGAAACCTACATGCACCAAATGAAATAGCTTCCAAATTTTTAAAGGAAAACTTAAATGAATTACAGGTTGAAATAGATAGTAATACATAATAGTGGAGGACTTTAATCTTCCCCTCTCAGAACTAGATAAATCTAACCAAAAAATAAATAAGAAAGAAGTTAAAGAGGTGAATAGAGTCTTAGATAAGCTAGCTTAGATATCTGAAGAGAATTGAATTTGAAAAGAAAAGAATACACCTTTTTCTCAGCAGTATATGGTCCTTTTACAAAAATTGACCATATATTAGGGCATACATTTTTTTTTTAATTGGGAGAAAAGTTTTATAAACAGTTTCTCCCATAAAGGTACCATATCTCAACTATAGAAAGAAGCTACTCAAATTTATAAGAATATGAGTCATTCTCCAACTGATAAGTGGTCAAAGGATGTGGACAGGCTTTTGATGAATGAATCAAAACTATATATAGTCATGTTGGTGGGGATGGGATCTTAACCCCTAAAAGGAAAAGACCATGTCTTTGGGATCTGGACCCTGGATTTTTCCAGAAGGCCCAGTCCCTAGCATTTGCCTGAGGCCTCTGGCCCACCCAGTCTACTTGATTATTTAATTAGCTTATTTGCCACTCCTTAATCCCACCCAGATCTTCCCACAGTCTTTCTATATAAAATAGCAATCTTACCCCCATGAAATGGCTCAGATTCTTAAACCTGGCCTGCTTGTATTGGCATCACAAATGGTGCAGACTCACCAGGAATCTTGCCCACCCAACCAGGATCTTAACAAATTCACTACTTGGATTGAAAGAAGGCTGGAGTGGTCAAATTCTTTCAAGGCAGACCTGTATCCTTTACCCTTGTATTTTGGGGTTCCTAAGACCCTTAGACTGCAATAATATGAAAAAAAATGCTCTAAATCACTATTGATCAGAGAAATGCAAATTAAAACAACTTTGAGATATCATCTCACAGCTGTCAGAGTGGCTTAGAAGGGGAAAGTGACCATTGTTGGAGGGCATGTGGAAAAATCACCATTGCTGAAACTGTGAACTGACCTAACTATTGTGGAGAGAAAGCTGGAGTTATGCCCTTGGGCCCAGCAATACCACTATGAGATTTGTTTCCCAAGGTGATTGGGGGAAAAGGAAAAGAGCTGATATGTTCTCAAATGTTTATAGCAACTCTCTTTGTGGCAGCAAAGAAGTGGAAACTGAGGGGATGCCTGTCAATTGGGAAATGGCTGAACAAGTTGTGGTATGTGATTGAGATGGAATACTAGTGTGCTCTAAGAAACGATGAGCTGGTTGATTTTAGGAAAAAACATGGAAAGACCTGCATGAAGTAATAAAGAGTGAAATGAGTAGAACTAGGAAAACATCGTACACAGTAACAGCAATATCGTTCTAAGAACAGCTAAGTCATTTTGAGTAGGATAAATACTCAAATCAACTACAAAGGACCTATGAAGGAAGACGCTATTCACATCCAGAGAAAGAACTGATAAATAGAAATAGGTATAGTATGTGTATATACACACGGGCTCACAAACACACATGCACACACACGCACACACACACACACACACACACACATATTTGTACCTAATGGTAGCCTTCTCTGGGGCAAGGGAGGGAGAGAGAGAAAAATAAAAAGTGCACAGCAAAGAACAAAAGAAAACTTAGAAGGAAGCACCGAAAAGCGGGGTAGCTTTGAAAATGATGTGTTGTATTTATTGCTTAGTTTTCCAAAAAAAATTTTAAAAGTAAACTGTGAATGGAAATTCATCATTTTATATTTAATCTTCTCTTTCTATGCTATGCTGTATATGTGGAAATGGTCTCCTTTTTGCATTTGTGTTCAAAATGAATTAAAAATTTTTAAAGAGAAAGTCTGAAAGAAAAAAAAAGACAGTCCTTTCTTCTTTGAATCCAAGCCATTCCATCTGTACAACACTGCTGAGAACACTGACCTTCCTCCCCCTTTTCCATGGATTAATTAATGATGTTTGAAGCTTTTTGGAAATATGATATACTGCAGAAATGTTAAGAATTACTAACCCAACATGTTCATTAGAAAACATCATCACCAGTCCATTAACTCTGTTTTCTTTTGTCAGAGCTGCTCAACAACCCGTGTTCTTCCAAAAGGCCACACGCAGAGCCAGCAGCACCCCCTCCTGTCCCCAGCACTCCTTCTAGTTTGGTCGTAACAAAAGGCAGACAGAACAGAACTGGGTCTTCGATGGGCCCTACAGTCCGGCACACATCAGGCCACGGGAGAGTCATGATCTATGAGTCCAGAGGTACCAGAAGTCCTGGGGTTATTCTAGACTCAGCCCATAGCAAATGCAGAATGATCAACAACCATGATAATGTTCACGTTTATATAGCGTGTTAGGGTTCGTACAATGCTTTACAAGAATGATCTCATTTAATTGTCACAGCTACTCTGGGAAGCAGGTATTGTTATAACCTCCACTTTATAGATGAGAAAACTAAGGCAAGAAAAAGTTAAATGACTTGCCCAGGGTCACACAGCTAGCAAGTATCTAAAGCAGGATTTGAACTCAAGTCTTTCTGACTGAAGGCCCAAAGCTCTATGCACCAGGCCATCTAGCTGCAGACATCCCATTCATGCAAGAACAGTATTTCTTGTGGAAAAGACATAAAGACACAAGCTAGATGATAATAAAATTAAATCAATGTGGAGCTGGTTGAATCTCTGGAACCAACAAGTAGTTGTTCGTGGTTTAGGATCAGTTTGGCAGGACATTCACGTGTGGCCCTTAATGCAGGCTTGGATGGAGGCCTGGTCCGTGTAGTTGTCCAATGTGCAGTCAGAATCCAGAAAGGTCCTGGCAGGGTGGAACTCTAGGCCCAATCAAATCAGATGAAGGTTGGTGGGGAAGAAGGTAAAATCTTCCCCAGGTTCAAAGCTTAACCTTACAAGGACAAGATGAGCATGGCACGATGAATCAGAAGTTTGTTTGAAAAGAATCTGGGGGTTTGAGTGGACCACAAGTTCAGTAAAAGTCAGCACTGTGCTATGATAACCAGAACTGGTCATGGGATCTTGGACTGCGTGAGGAGGGGCAGAGCTTCCAGGTGACTTTCCCACTGTACTCTGTTCAGGTCAGAACAAATAGGGAGAATTATGTTCAGATCTGAGGCCACACCCAGAGGAAGGCCACGAGAATGCTGAAAAACCTCGTGCCAAATGAAGACTTTTGGAAAGAGTAGGGCATTTTGTCATGGAGAGAATACCACAAACTGACCTGAGGACATTCTTTTCCAGGATCGAAGGGCTATCACCAAAAAAGAGGGATTCCATTTCATTCTGTCGGGCCCGGTTGGGTGGGACGAGGGACAAGATGTCACAGGTACATGGCAGAACGTTCAAGCTTGACATGAGGAAAAACTTCCAGAAAAGAGCAGCCCCGGGGTGGATCAGGGCACCCAAGGAGGAGATGCCTCATCATGGGCCTTCAAGCAAAGCCTGGGGGACCAAATGTCAGGTGTCTTCTCATGGGAATTCCTTTTCAGGGACAGAAAGACTTCTGAAGAAGGGAAGGCCCCTAAGCCTCCTTCCAAGGCTGTAATTCTGAATTCTGTGATTCCCTTCCACTGGTCTGTGGGAAAACTCTAAATGCAAACTGTTTCCTTATACCTCCTGGAGGCAGGATGTCATACCACACCCCAGCCACTTGCCAAAGCTTCCGTGCTTTGAAATTCAAGCCTGCCCCTATTAGAGTATGAGCTTCTTGAGGGCAAGGAATGTCTTCCTTGCTTTGGATTCGAATCTCCAGTGATTAGCTTCTTGCCTGGCCTATGAAGTAAGTACTTAAGAAATGATTTTTGCATCTATTCAATCATTCATTCATTTATTCATTCATATAGTCATTCATTCATTCATACATTCATTCATTCATTCAATCACTCATCTAGAGATGCTTACTTCTTATAAGACTCTTCCTTCTTCCTACTCCCACAGTCCTGCATGATGCCTAGATTCCATGCTCTAGGTCTCTGGTCCCCTGAGCCACTCATGGAGAATCTCAAAGCCACCTCAGTCAGTCTTCCCAATGGTCTTGTTGGCGGGAGGTCAGGAATGACCTCTTCCTGGGCCGTGACCAGCAGGGTCTTTCTTGCCAGTAGGCCCTTTGATGTAGCTGACAACTCCATTTAATTCTAAAAAAACAGAAGCAAAACCCTTGAGCTTTGCTGAAAGAGTGACAGAGAAAATGCTAACGCTGAGGTCAGTGGTTCATGGATGTGGAGCTGCCCTCCTTAGCCAGGACTCTCCTCTGGCATGGATTACAGCTCCTCCATGCCGTAGGAGGTGGGCTTCATCTATGGCCACCAGAGGCCTCATCCCCCATCCAAGCGGGGAGTTACTGGCTGGATCCATTGTTTGAGGACGTCCCCAGGCTGCTGTACTCACTTCACCCCTGGACTCTCTCCTGGCTCTCTGGACTTTCGTACATCGACACCAAACAGGTCCCTCCCCCATTCTTTTGAGCCCCCTTTCCTGTGTTGCCTTCCCTCATTAGAATGTAAACTCCTTGAGGGTGGGCACTGACTTTCTTTGTGCTTGTAATTAAATTTACACCACTCATAGGGGCACCTGGAACATGATGAGTAAATGTTTTCTATCTCTCTATTTCTCTTGGGCTACAGCGATCTTCCTCCACCAATAGCTGAGGATACAGTGAAGCCACTTACTTGTCTCAGGACAAAAGTACCTGGTTATAATTCTGTTAATGAGAAGTTCTAGCGCAACATCGCCCTACCCCAACCCCAACCCCAACCGCTGCAGAGGTCAGTCTTCCCATGATGCCCCTCCCTTCCACATCAAGACTGGTAGGTTCCTGGACAACAGGTGCACTGTCCATCCCCGAGGCTCCCTAGCTCAGCAGCGTTGGCCAGACTTTGCCCTCTATTCCCAGAGCCCAGGGTGACCCCCGCTCTACGACATCAGCAGAATCCACCAGTATAGACTTAATTAAATGCAAACATCAGGGAGCCCAGAGGTAGCACGGCTGTATGATTAAGAACTATGGACACCGATTTTTTATTTGTGAAAACAATGTTTTATTTAGACACATTTGCTTAATCCCCTGAAAGGTGACGGGTAATATTTCATCTAGCCTTACCTTTAGCTGAGATTGTGGCTGTGGAAAGGGAAGCAATAACCCACCAAGCAGCGTCAGCCGTCAGTGAGGGAGAGTGGAATTAATGACAGTGGGGTTTCTTCCACTTGGGCTGCCATTTGTTTCTTATTCTTGCAGCTCAAAATTCTGTAAGTTGTGTCATGAGAAATAGTTATGGATGACCATTCAGATCTAGAACAGCCTGCTGGCCCCCAGAATCGATGCAAGATGTAGTTGTGAAGGTCAGGGATGGGTTTGGAAATATCTTCTTTTGCAGTGAGCTCAGGGACACAGGATACATAACTTGAAGGACGAAGTTTGCATGCCCCAAGCCTTTTCTGTCTTGTGCTACAATGCATTGAGATCTTTAGAACTGTCGGCACCTTAGAAGCCAACTACTATAATCCTCTCATTTTACAGGAGAAGAAACTAAGGACCAGAGAGGGAAGGATCACAGAGGTAGTAAAATCATGATCAGGAACCAAGCCACATCTTCTGGCTCCCAACCCAGTCCTCTGTCCTCCATCTTTCAGGGCAAGTCAAAGTGGAAAACGTGCTCAGATACAGACCATACCTCAACAGCAGCTTCTCCTTCAACCTCCCCAGCCAGTCATTGTTCAGCCTCCTTAGACCCCTGGATTCCAAATCTGAGGACCACTTCCTACCTGGGTGACTTTAGTAGACAGGTTGTTTAACCTGGCTGGGCCCCAGCTTCCTGATCTGTAAAATGAAGGGGCGACACTCTATATGTACTACATATACACATGGGGTCACCCCTTCATTTGATGAGTGTTTATGTGCATACAAACACATACACACATATGCACAAGCTCTCTGGCAGTGAAATCACTCTGGCAGAGTGAAGAGAGGGTTGTCCTTGGAGTCCAGAAGATCCCAGCTCAAGTGCTGCCCGGGTCATATACTGTGAAGTGGCCATGCAACCTCGGGAAGGTCAGTGAAATTCTTGATGTCCCCTCCCAGCTCCGCTCCTGAGAGTCTGGACTTCAGAATCCTGCCCCATCAGCCAACTCATCCCAGAACTTCCTCAGCTCCTGCAGCCTTCTCACCTGGACCATCTAAGACCTGGTCCCCTTGGAGTATCCCTATCGGGTTGGCCTCCTTCTCCCAGTGCGGAGTTCCTCCTAGAGCCTCAATTTTGCAGAGGTCAGCCAACCTCCACTCCCCTCCTGCCTCTGCTCCTGAGTTTCTGGATTTCAAAACCGTGTCCTCATGCAGCTAACTTCACTCCATTCCCACACTCCTAATCCAGCTCACAATTTTCATCTCTCTTTTGTGCACCCTCTTCCCTCATTAGAATGTAAGCTCCTTGGGGAAAGGAACTATATTTCTTTTTGCTTGTATTTGTATCCAAAGCATTTAGCACAATGCCTGGCACATAGTAGATACCTCATAAATGCTTATTGCCTGCCTTGACAGCTTTCTATGACTACATATTGCAGACATTGCATCTGACTGGCATTGGTGGAGGGAATTTCCCCACCAGGAATCCCACATCAGTGAGCTCTTAGGTCTAGATTGCCCCATTCCCTCAACCCCCAAATGGCTGAGGGCTGGCAGAGTGTACCCCCCACCACCACTGCCTCTGGCCTGAGTGTTTCTGGACCCCTCCTCCCTGGGCACAAACCTGGCTCTGCTGGGCTGCTGCCTCTGTCACAGATACCAAGCCCCTACCTCAGCCTCTCCACTTCCTAGGTTTGTCATCTACACGCCTAAAGGAGAATTGCTTCTTACTACAAATAAGTGGGACATCATAAAATATCAGAAGCGAAGCTGCTCTTGTGGGACAGAGCTAAGTGTGGGCTGCCGACTTAAGATGAATGGAGACAGGGAGCGCTGGAAGGAGGTGATGAGGAAGAGGTCACCTCCACGGTGTCTCCACCTCCAAGATTCGAGGATCTAATGAAAACAAATTGGGCAGGAGGAGGGAAGGCAAGAGAGGTTAATGGAATAGATAAGGCGGTTCGGGGAGAAGAGAACTGGGGAAGGAGTGAAGAAACCTAAGTTACAGGGAAATAAGCATTTGTGAAGGGCAGCAAGGAGCTGCAGCCACGAATGGAATGCTGGGCGAATTTAACAACCAAGGCACTCCTAAGAGGCACAGTGGACACAGTGCCTCATCTTTCTGAGTTCAAATCCCTCAGACATTTACTAGCTGAGTGACCCTGGACAAGTCACTTCACCCTGTTTGCCTCAGTTCCCTCATCTGTAAAATGAGCTGGAGAAGGCAATGGCAAACCACTCCACTAACTTTGTTAAGAAAACCCCAGTTTTTCTGGGGCCGTGGGGAAATGGACACGACTGAAATGACCAGACAAGAAGTACCCACTATCTGCCAGGCACTGCATGAAGCACTTTGCAAATATAATCCCTTTTGACCCTAACAACAACTTTGAGAGATAGGTGCTATTACAATCCCATTTTACAGTTGGGGAAATTGAGGCAGTTCCGTATGCAGGGCACATGGCTAATAAGTGACCAGGCCAAATCTGAATTTGGGTCTAATTAGAGACCCAGAGCTCTAGCCCATGCTCCATTTAGCTGGCTGAGATTAGAATCCTAGCTCTCTACCTGATACCATGTCATCTTGACTAGTCCATTTTCCTCTCCCTGTCTACGATGACAGGATCCAAATCACTGCTTTCTGAAGTCCCTCCTAGCTCTAACATTCTGTGACTGAAGGGTATCTCGCCTACGCATAGAGCTTCCCCTCAGGGACAGGAAGCCCAGCACGAGGAGGGGCAGGAAGGACAGTAGAGATCACTTTGTATACCTTTGTGTTTTGTTTAACTACACACACCTTGTATCTCCCCCTAGAATGGTTTATTTCTAGTTCCTTCCAAACTTGGTATGCTATGCCATCATCATCTTTTTCCAGTAACACCCTTTTCCCCATCACTGCTCTGGCTCTTTATTGAGTTCCCCAGTTCCCCATCCAGAATGGCCCAGACACTATCCTCCCACAACCACAAGGTTCACTCAGACGATGGAGGCTCCCAAGACTAGTGGAGAGATTAGTTTAATAACTGGAAGTTGTTTTTAATATATTGTAGCCAACCCCAAAAAGACATTTTCAGTGAGGAAACCTGGGAATGCGACACCTTGAAGATTCGGTCTCAAATATCAGTTTAGCCACTTACTAGGAGACTTCCTTTCTCTATGCCTCAGTTTACTGATCTGTAAAAGGCCGGAGGTTGTGATGACAACCTGGAAAGTCCCTTCCAGCCCCACACAGACACTTTAATGGGTCTGTGATCTTTGTGTATGAAGGACAACCTCAGGTCCCCACCTCTTCTCATGCTGCATGACTCCTGAGGGAAGGCAGAGCTTAGGCATTCAGGAGTGCTGAGAGGCCCAACTGTCGAGATACTTTTCACTTATGGTTCTGTTGAGGCCGTGCTGTGACCCAATGGATGGAAGGCTAGGCCTAGAATCAGGAAGAATTGGATACACATCTGTCCTCACATCCCTCCCAGCTACGTGGCCCTGGCAAGACACGATCTCCATCTGCCTCACTTTCATCATCTGTAAATTGAGAGTACTGATATTGCCTCCCTCACAGGGTTGTTGTGCAGATCAAATGAGCTGCCATCTGCAAAGTATTAGCACCATGCCTAGGCACTTGAGGACTGCTTCCTCCCTTCCCTTTCCTTCCCTATCCGCAGTTGCAATCGAGGGACGTGCGCAGAATGAGCCTCTAACTTCCCAGCTCAGCCTCCCACCATTAGCATCAGCACAGATTTTGTCACCTCAGGCAAATTGCAACTTCAGCATCACTTGCTGAGAGACCTGGTGTCCCCAATGTCTTCTTTCTCGGGGACAGATGATGAATGGCCAATGCCCACCCTTGTCCCTGTCTGTCTGCTTACTGTTATTCAGAATCTTTCCAATGATCAGAAACTCCACGAGGTGCGCTCTGCCACCATTATCGGGGGAGGAGAAGGCCGGAGCTAACACTCAACCGTGTTAACAACTGTTGGAGGCCTATTCATCAACCGGCAGATACAGATTTGCCACATAATTAACTAACTGCAGTTTGCTCGTGTAATTACCAAGACATTCATGAGAAAACTTACCCTGACTTGTCCCATCTCTGTGTTTAACTCACACTATCCCTTGTGACTGAAAAAGTCTCTTTTCTCACTAACCCACCATGTTCACCTATCATAGTGCTGCCTGTAGCATACGTGAGCTCGTCAGGAGCCTCAGGTCTAACTCTACCTCCATCAAACAGCTGATGGGATCCTTCAGCCTCTGCTTGGAGGCCTCTTGGGAGATATGAACCAACACCCTTCTGGTCAGCCCAGCCATTTGGGGACATCTCTCATTGTGAAGGGTTTTCTTTTATCAAGTCCATATTGGCCTCTTTGGGGTTTCCATCCATCACTTTCTTTTCAGCCTTCCAGAGCCAAAGAGACAAAGCCTAATCTCTCCTCCACAAGATAGTCCTTTAAGTATTTAAAGGTAATTATGATGCAAATACACACACGCGCCAACTTTCTCTTCTCTCGATGAACATTCCCAGGTTTTTTCAGCTGATGTTCATTCACCAGGAATCCCATACCCTTCACAATCCTGCTTGGCCTCCCCTGGACACTATCCACCTTGTCAATGTCTGAGATACCATTTCTATTTTTGTCTGCTTCATGGGTTGCTGTGTCCTTCAAGAAGAAGGAAGGAGTGGTGAGAGAGAATATCAGACAGACAGACAGCGAGACAAAGAGAAACAGAGAGAAGAACAAGAACAAGAAAGACGGAGAAGAACAAGAAGGAGAAATTAGCAGGAAAGGGGAAAAGGAAGTAGAATGAAGACAGATAGAATTAGTCCTAAGTGAAAAAAACTTTAAGTATGTACAAAATTATCTATAGCTCTTTTTGAGATAGCAAAAAAAAAAGAGATCTTAAAGGATATCTATAAAATGGGAATGAATGAACATGTTATGGTATATAAACATTATGGAATTCTGATGTGATGAACTCTTATCAGCATGGTACACAGCTCCCAATAGAGAAGTATAGGACTTAGACTGTAGAATGAGATTTTTTTTCTTTTTCTTTTTTTTTTTGACAACATGGGAGCTTGTTTGGATTTACTATGCAGAAATGTAATGGACTTTGGAGTTTTTGTGTTATCAGTTGGAGATAAAGAGTGGGATGGTGAGAAGAAAGATTTTGGTTTATTAAAAGAAAAGCAATCTTAAAAATAAAGAATAACCAGGAATACATTTATATGGGAATTTTAAAAAAAAAAGAAAGAATGATCACTTGTCCCCAAGGTTCCCAATATTTCTACTCTTTTGGTTAGAATTAGATCTAGAATAAAATTTGTCCCTAACTAGTTCCTCTGGCTTTTGAAGGATGAAATTTGCATTACAAGTCAAGAAATTGTTAGCTGATCTGCTGTATGTGAACAGAGCCCCACTGAAGATGACTGGATAATTGAAAGTCCCTCTACACTCAACGTCAGTGTTGGGCCTCTATAGCAGGCTTCTGGTCTGTTTGTCTAATTCCTCCTTTATTTCCTCCTTCCATCCAGGTAGTTTATGGTATGCTCCAACAACATCATTTTTATTTGTCATTATATTGATCTTCACCCAAATGCTCTCCACCACATTTCCACGCTTTCTCCTGGGACTTCCTCCCATAAGCAGACCAATTTAACATTCTGGGCTACCCTGTGCCCTCTTTTCCCAGTCCTGTTTCTTTTTAAGAAATCATACCCACCTCGAATCACATTCTAGTCATGGGCCTCTTCCTATAAAATCTAGTGATATGTATGAGGTCAGACGTGTTTCCTCATATTAGGACTTCTAGTTCAAGTTGTAATATTTATAGCTAAAGCCTTGTGATTTGTGTACAGACATTTTGAGGCATTACTTTTTTCTCAAATTCTGCCTCCTGGGAGTTTCTGGGCATTTTCGTCATCATGGCTACTCTCTATGGCATCTTCTTGGTGGATCTTCCTACCTATCCTTTTCAGTATCAAGCTCTTTAAGTACTTTTGGAAGACCTTTGAAAAAGTCATTCTTATCAAATTCTTACCGGTTTACTCCATCCCTGGAGGGGACCCTGCCATTCCCGTAGTTCAAGCAGTGACCTAGAAATTTAAATCTCATGGTCTGACATCATTTATTTAGCCAGTTGTCTCACCTTCACTTCCTTAGGTGACAAATGTACATACCTTTCTTTCCTTCTCTCAGCAATTTTCCCTTTACTTTATTGAACTGATATTGGTTTATAAACTACCTTCTCCCCTGGCCCTTTTCCCTCATACAGATTCCTCATTCTCCTCCAGTTTTTCATGTTCTTCTGAATTACTCAACATTTCTCTTTCATGAATTCTATTTCTGGTCTTCTTTAAAAGTTGAAGGCCCTCCAAATCACCCCAAGCTGCTCAAATTTCTCCTCCTCAAATTCAATTTCTGTTCTTGGAAGCAGGGAGTACAATCTGGACCTGGAGGTCACTTACTCAGTTTTTCCTCAGGCTCTCCTCTTCAAATTCAATCTCATTTGGGCTAAGGGGGTCAAGTGAGATCATACAAGTAGTAGTCTTCAGAAGCAGGATAATAAACATAGGTTCTCCAACCACAAATAGTCATGGCAGCTCCCTGCTGTAGATAGCCTGCTGACCATCCTCAGCTTGCCTTCTCCTAGAGTTCTTTTTCTCTTTCTCATGGTTTTTACTCCAGAAATCTGTGCTAAATGCTCTCCAGGCATGTACCCTGAATCCACAGCTTCATGGGAAATCCAGTCCTTCCCCATTAGCCAAAACCCCTTAAGTCACCTTCACAATTTCTTCTCCACCCTATTTAATCTAAGTCTTTTCCCCTAGGTCCTTCTTCCCCAATCTTCACTCATGGAAGCTGGAAGTAGGAAAGCACTAACAGCATCAGACTCCATCATGAACCACAGAATCCTGCCTGAGTAGAAACACAGGCAGGCCAGTGATCTCTATGACCTCAAGACAGGACAACGAACACAGCAATCCCAGCAGCATCAGTTTCTGCCAATTATTGTTGATGGCCTTCCAGGTTTAAGTGTTCATTAGAAATATCTGCACCCCACCTCCAGATGATCGTCTTTTCTTTTGGACTCAAAAGTACTCCTGAGCCTATGATGGCAGATTGAGCTGAGCACAGGTATCTTTTCTAAGGTTGAATAGTTGGTGGGGGGATTTGCAGAAAATCTCTTTTCATACAGTGAAGGAAATGAGTACATAATATACTCTCTCCCCACATCAGTCCTAGCACAGTGAATTCCTAATTATCCAGAATCATCAGGGTTTAGGAACCCTAGGGCTTCACACATTCTGCTTAATATAGAATTATTATCTAGAAGAAGTAAAAAGGTGATAATGGGGGATGGGTCACCAAGGAAATCTTACTGTTCTCCCATCACACACTAAGAAGCACGTGGAGGTTTCTGGTCTGCAACTTGATTGTAATAAATGAACAATACCAAGAGAATTCTGAACAAAATGAATTTTTTCATTCATTTATACACGAAACAAACACCTACTCTATGCAAAGTCTTGTGCATGGGAATAAGACCTAGTCCTTTCTTCCATGGAGCCTGCAGTCTAAGGAGACAATAACACAGCAATCACAACTGTGGTGAACGGAGGTAATGAAGATAACCGGAACATCGGGATGCCATTGGGGCACGATAATTGGTGAAGCGCTGGCCTGATGCTGGTTATGGAATAATGATAGCAATAATAAAATGGGACTTACACAGAACTGTAAGGCTTGCAAAGTCTTTACAAATATCAGCTCATTTTAGCCACACAGCAATCCTATAAGACAGGTGCTATCACTGTCCCTGTTTACAGATGAGGAAACTGAGGTGGGCAAAAGTTAGCTGACTTACACAAGGAAGCACAGTCATAAAGTGCCTGAAACAGAATTTGAACTCAGGCTTTCCTGACTCTATGTGCTGCCTCTGTAACACAAGCTATAATATGAAATAACTTACAATAAATACCTCAGTGAAATTCAAACAAAGTGCGCATGAAGTCAGAAAGGATGAAGGTGTTAATGACTACAGAAATCCAATACAGCTTCCTGGAGGAGTGTCATTGGAACTAGGCCTTGAAGTACAGGTAGGATCTCAACAAGGGGAGAAGGAGAGGGAAAGGTTAGATCATCCTAGGCTTGGGTGACTGAATAATTCTGAAGGTGTTCTCCCACCCCGCAGAGGATACATTGAGGTTATCATTCTCATAGACTGTACCCCTTACTACTTGGAGAAGCTAAGTGGCCATTGCTGGTGGTAAAAGGGATGGCAAGCCCCTTCCCTACCCCTGGGCTTGGCCCTGGATGACAGCTGCAGGAATTAGTTAAAAGTGGGATCAGTAGTTAGAGATGGGAAAGCACCGTGATAGCTGGGGCTTTGGGACATGAAATCCTGAGCTGAATTCACCAGGATAGAAGGGGAAATGGAGGAGACAGAAGGGGTGATGGTGTGATCCACCTGGCACATGCTGGCTCCTGCCTCTCCTTCAGTATGCTTTGCTGCTCCACCTAGATTGACTTGCCGACCCCTTCAATACATGAGATACAAAGCTAGACGTGTACATAGGCTAGCCCTCAAAGAACTTAGTATATGATGGGTGGAAGGATAAACACAAACCATTCTGATACAAGGGAAAAATAAATGTGAAAGAAGGCCCAGACAAAGTATAAGAGAAGTCTGAGGCCTGCAGGATTTGTTTTCACCTACCAAGATGGCATTACAATAGCCAAGATAAGAAGAGATGACGACCTAAAACATGCTGATGACTACAAGAATGGAAAGTAGGGGAATAAAGGGAGGGAGGCTGTAAGGGAAAGGGCAGCAAGATGAGGGGATCGATTGAATGTGGGTATGGAAGGAAAGGGAAGAGTTAAAGATGATTCCAAGGTTTTTAGTCTGAGAGCCTGGGAGCCTGGTGGTGTTGTCAGTAGGGGAATTGAGGAGACAGGAGAAAGATGAGCATTCAGGCTTTAATTGGGTTGAGTTGAGAGGTTCAATAGCGACGGATAGAAGATGCATAAGGAACAAGGTGACAGATTAAGGTCACAAAGAAGGTGGAGATGGATGAGATCAAGGGCACTGATGAACAGGTTGCTTTTAGTGGGAATTAAAGATAAGAGAATGATTGAGAACACTGAGATATTTGGATATAGAAAGAAGTGTTACTGAATTCATTCTCAGTAACACTAAGGCAGGATGATCTGCTGAGTGAAAGATGAGGGAATTACTTGGGACATTGAGGAGACACAGAGCAGCTTCTGGGACACATGAGGCAGAGAACCAAAGATTTGTAGGCAAAGGGAGTGCCCTGAGACAGTGAGGTGCCCTTATTGAACATCTGTTTGAAGGGAACATAATCATCACGGTCTCATGATGTCCTGTCGCCCTATTCAGCCTCTCCGGAGGAGAAAGGGTACTATTCATAATTATGGGCTAGCAGGTCAAGAGCAGGTACAAATTTGGAGCTCCAGGGATCCAAGAGTGAAGGGAGGATATCTTTGAGGAGATGAGCCTTTGGGTCAAATGGGTGGGGAGGAATTTGGGGCCAGAGAAAGGTTAAAGACTGGGTAGACTGGTTGGAGTTAGGGACATAAACGCCATAATAAAGACAGAGAACCATTATTCATTAAGAGAAGTTGAAGGACACATGATTTAGTCAATGAAGACATGCCCTTATCTTGGAAGGTGAGGCTGGAGGATGAAGTTCAGGTGGTGGAGAGGTCCATGGAGTTGGAACTCACAAGAGCTGAGGCAGCCAGGGACCTTTGAGGACAAGGGTACAAGGATCATCATCATGGGCAGAGAAAACTCCAAGTGGGCATTGAGGCTTTGGACTACGGTATTGGGAAAGGTGGGCAGTTCTCTGGGGACTCAGGAAATGGGAGCAACAAGACCTGAAGGAGTGTGGTACAATCAGCTGATATGACCTGAAAAGGAGAGCCTGCTGAGGGATGGTGGAAAGCAGAGATGTGGGAATGGTAGTGGGAAGCAAGAAAGGGCCCCCTCTGCCTACAGGACCTCTGATAGAGGGGAGAGGAAAACATGAAAGATGTTGAAGCTGTGGAGGGCCAAACAGTAAAGCCCTCGAACAGTTAATAGAAGCTGGCATTTACAAAACACCTGAAGCTTTTACAAAGCACCTTATCAACATTATCTCACAGGAACTTGGCAAGACTCCATGAGGCAGGTAGCACGGGCTTTATTATCTGTATTTACAGGTGAAGAAACCAAAACCCACGGGGCCCGACAACTCTAGTCATACAAGGATTTTTTACAAATAAGTTTTATTGACACCTTTTGTATTTACCCAATCTGCATTTCCCAAAGTATCTTTTCCCCTCCAGAAAAGCCATGTGGGGGTGGGGGGCAGTGTGGGGAGAGTTCAGTGAAACCAACCAACACATGAGAAAAGTGTAACATTATGTGCCTTGTTCCACACCCACAGTCCCCTCCCTCTGCAAAGAAGCCAAGCGAGGCGCCTTCTCTATTCTCTCCTTTGGGGCCAAACTCACTTGTGATACTTTTACAGCTTGTAGTTTTGATTACTTATTTATCGCTCTTTTCGTTTACTTTGTTGCCATTCGTTGTGGTTGCTATTGTCGTGTCGTACAACGCTTTCGCGGGATGCGTAAGTTCATCCAAGCATTTTTATGCTTCCCTCTCTGCATCACATTCATTGTTTCTTACAGCTTAGAAATGTTCCGTTACGTTAATGGACCCAAACCTGTCTAGTCATGCCCTCTCCTGCCAATTTGTGGGTAGATACTTTGTTTCTATGGCAGCTAGGTGGTGTCGTGGATAGAGTGCCTGCCCTGGAGTCAGAGAGACTCATCTTCCCAGCTCACATCTGAACTCAGACATTTACTAGCTGTGTCACCCTTGGCAAGTCACTTAACCCTATTTGCCTCAGTTTCCTTATCTGTAAAATGAGCTTAAGAAGGAAATGGCAAACCATTCCAGTATCTCTGGCAAGAAAACCCAAAGACAGAGAGTCAGACACAACTGAAAAATGAATGAACAATACTTTCCAGATTTTTGCTGTTATAAAAAGGGCTGCTATATGTATTTTAGTATATATGGGGCATTTCTTTTTGCCAATGACATCCTTGGAGTATATGTTAGTAGCAGAATCTGTGGGCCATTTTAGTCACTTTCCTAATATAATCTCAAACTGTTTTCCTGAACGTTTGAACCAATTCACAGCTCCACCAACAGTGCATTAGTGTGCCTGTCTTTCCACAGCCCCTCCAACTCTGATTCTTCTCCAATTGTCATCTTTCCCAATGTTCTAGGGGTGAGATTGATTCAAATACAGATTCTCTGTCTACAAACCCAAAGTTCTTCCCTCTACATGGAGGATACAACATATACACAAGGAAGGGATGTACCAAGTAGACCAGTTGTTGTTCTTTGTTCTTAAATGACATTATTACGTTAGCATCGAGTTACAGTGTGTCTGACTATGGATGATCAGACCAATATGGTGCCGGTTCATGGAGCACCTGTGTTTTCCTGGTGTTAATTGTTAGGCCAAAATTAGCACAAGCAGCAGAGAATTGATCCAGACTTTGTCGCATCTCAGCTTCAGAGGCTGCATTGAGTGCACCATTATCTGCAAATAGAAAATCACGCACCAACACTCCCTCTACTTTAGTCTTGGCTTGCAGCCTTTTCAAATTGAAGAATTTACATCATCGTGATAGCTGACCTTGATGCCGTGTTTGTCCTAATTGAAGGCATTTGACAACACGGCTAAAAAAAACATGCTAAAAAGCACAGGAACAAGCACACCACCTTGTTCCATTGGTCAGTGGGAAAGCTCGAGAGCATCAGCCGTTATTCAGAACCCAGGCAAGCATGCCATCATGAAAGTGATGTATAACACTGATGAACTTCTCCAGGCAACCAAATTTTGATATAATTTTACATAAGCCCTCACAACTGGCAGTATCAAAGGCCTTGGTCATGTCTACAAACATTGTGTACAGGCCTCTATTCTGATCCTGGCATTTCCCCTGGAGTTGTTGGGCAGCAAACACCGTATCAACCATTCCTCACCCTTTACGAAGCCACACTGGCTCTCATGTAGTTATCATCTTTCAGCTGAAGGATCAGCCTATTAAGGAGGGCTCTGGCAAGAATCTTGCCAGCAATGACTAAGAGAGAGAGAGAGAGACACCCCTGTGGTTGTCACAGTACAATCTATTTCCTTTACCTTCATAGAACTGGACAATAGAACCTCCTCTTGCCGTATAATCCAGAAATTTTCAGTCAGCTTTTGTATGCGCAATTGTTTTAACAATCTGGCTAGCAGCTGTTGTGGGGGTGAAAGACCAACACAAGCTCAACAACAAGCCCCCTACTAGAACGCTTCAAAAGCCCAGATTCTTTTGATCTGCATTACTAAGGAAAGCAACATTAAGGGGTTAACAAGCTTACTTTAATTCGACATACAAATACTATTCACTTAGTTCAGGGGAAAAAGCCAGCACCCTGAACTTTGGGGCAAATACAAACAAACAAATTATAAACTTTGACAGACAGACTTTGTCTGATTCAAATACCAATACATAGTTACCAGAGTTTAACAAAGTCCCAGCATCCGGGTTTATGAGCTAGAGGGCTCTTAGCTACAGCTGCCCGAGTCTCCACGCCACCAAGAGGGAGAGCCTAGTGCAAATAGCTCTGTCTTCTCTTATTATACCACTTCAGACGTCATCAAACATCATCTGAATGACCAGAACTTAGGCTGCTATGATTGGCTCTTGAGTTAGCACCTCCCCTTAGTACCCTGGGAGCTTCACACCCACACAGGCTTAGCACCTAACAGGGGTTTGGGCCTGGTGCTTAGCACCTGGTAAGACTCAATGAAATATGCTGAATTAATCAAAGGAAACAAAAGCCAAACTCTTCAAGGGAACTTGGTTGAACTGAGTGCTAAGAGCCCATTTTGCTTACCAACACAGCAATGTACCCCCGCCCCCCATAAATCTCACCTGGAATACAATCAGCACCAAGTGTTTTGCCACACAAAAGAAGTCTAATGGCATTCAAAACCTCTTCCTCAGTTGGAACTTCAGGTAGGGAGCAATTGACTTCAACCTGAGGTAAATGGTCAGTGGCATCAGCATTGATCAACGATGCTCTGTTGAGAACATTAAGAATGTGTTGAGCCCATCTCTCTTAGATCATGTCCTTATCACTAATCAGTGTGGCTTCATCAGCAAAGAGCAGCTATCCATAGGTCTTTGGTCCATAAATAGCCTTCAGGGCATCATAAAAGCACTTTGGATTGTTGCTATCAGCATAAACTAAGCTTCATCTGCCCTCTTACTGAGCCAAGAATCCTGCATCGCTCTAATCCTGCATCGGGCTTGTGCTTTACTTTTGATGGAATTGAATGCCGCCTTCTTAGAGACGAAAGAAGAATCTGGAGGATAAACTCTGTGGAGTTTTCACGTTTTTTTTCTTTTAGCAACTTCTGAATCTCCCTATCATTTTCATCAAACCAGTCTTGATGTTTGCGAGTGACCCAGATGGGCAAATGCAGTGCTGTACACCGAATTTCTGAGTAGATAAGGAGATACAAAGTAATTAAGGGAGTCAGAAACAGACAAAGGTACAGAAAGAGACATGGAGGCACACAGAGACTGACAAAGAGGAAAGAAATGAGAGTGATAGAACAAGAGAGAGAGGCGGGGGTGGGGCAAAGAAAAGAGGGAGGCAAGGAGAAAGCAAATGACTAGAGAATTAGGAAAGGACTAGAGGCTGGTATCTGGACTGTGCTCTGACAGCAGGTGCCTCTACCTGCAGGGGGGAGGCCTAGAGGCAGCCAAAAGGATGCCACACAGAGGGTCTAGAAAGCAGAACACTTCGACTGCAATGAGAGGAAGGAAGACTTGAAAGGGAGGTGGAGGCCTATTCCAAAGGGGGACCTAAAGGCCCTGAAGCTTTGGGTGGGTGACTTAAGTGCTAAATAAATGTGATTTTTTTATTCCTCTTTAAGGAACAAGCTTCATTGCCCAAAACAGCAATAAGGGTCCTGTCTTGACCCGACATGGGAAACGGGAGAGCCGTGCCCTTGGACATGACTCTCTGTCAATGGAGTGTCAATGCTGCTGATACAAATATGAACTGAAGTCCCTGAGAACTGACATGGGCACCAACAATCACTGAGGAGCTTGGACTGAATTGATAAAGAAGAGTTAAGAACTTCCCCAACCCACTGCTGAATGCCGAGAAGCCTTGTTCTTCCTTCCTGGCCCCACTATGGTCAGAATCACTCTAGAGGAAGGTTGGCCTAAATAATTTATTGGATGATTAATTTCGTCTTCAACTTCTCAGGAAGTTGTTTGCTTTTTGTGGAGTTCAATTGATTCGGTAAACAGAAGGTACTTAAGCGTCCTTTGACAATGGGCTTGGTTTGCTTAATGTTATCCTTTCGGATTGCATTTATTGAGCAACACGACTCTTGCATTTGTAAAAGTGGAACCCAAACAAATTCAAGAGGAGTGTCAACCAATCTATCAGATTCACTTAGTCTCCTTTTCTCTGAGAGAAGAAGAATGAATTCTGATGATCACCTTCTTAATGCAGTGGGAAATATGGTCTGTTCTGCCTGGAAAGTTATCTGTAAATGGTGGGTTTATAGCAGTTCCCAGTCTCCTGTAGAGTGCTCACCACCACCTCAAGCTGACCCAACACAAAACCCCATCATTTTAACACTGCAAGTCACCAGGCGCAAAATCTCTTCCCTGGGGAAGCCCTTGAAGACATTTAGGATCCAGCCCAAAGTACCTGAGTGGGAATCATCAAATAAGAATCGCAAAAGGGAAACAACTGTGAGCCCACCAAGTGTGTAAAGAAAATCTCCGTGAGCTCTGTCAGTGAATGCCCGGGTAGTTTTCTTTAGCAGATTCAATATCAGTCCTTATACATGGAGAAATTGGATACTCCCCTTGCAAGAAGGTGCAGTGGCTCCCAATTTCCACTGGGTTACAATACAAACTCATGGGACTGGAAGTTGTAACAGTCCACAACCAGGAACCAAGCCACCACCTGAAGTGATTTCACCGTATTTGGGTGCCAGCTAAAGTAGTCAACTTGTTTCTTCTCTGTCTGCAACACACCCCCTTCCCTCTCTGGGCCTTAGAACAAACTAGCTTCTATAACTGAAATTGTCTCCCTCCTCATCTCCAATCCTTGGGAGCCCTAGCACCCTTCCAGGTTCAGCATGCATTATGCCCTACCCAAAGTTCTTCCTGATTCTTAATGGCTTATTTGTTTGTGTTGTTGAGTAGACATTTATTAAGTACTTAATATGTTCCAGACACTGTGCTAATGATGTAAGACAATTCCAAAAACCTGGTGAGGGAAGATGCCATCCACATCCAGAGAAAGAACGGTGGTGTCTGACCATTTTCTTGTTTTGTTGGTGTTTTCTTTCTCGTGGTTTTTCCCTTCTGTTCTCATTCTTCTTTACAGCATGACTAATGTTGTATGTCATATGTTGTATGACGTGTTTAATATGATTGTACACATACAGCCTATATAAAGTTGCTTGTTATCTTGAGGAGGGAGGAGGGGAAGAAAATTTAGAACTCAAAATCTTACATAAGTGAATATATACATATATATTATTATTATTTGTAAAAATTTGTACAAATAAGGAATATATATATATATATTTTATATATAAAAGAAACCAGACACTGTTCTATTCTCCAAGGATACAAAGTAAAAGTCGCTCCCTTCAAGGAGTTCACAGTCTAATGGGAGAGACAACAAACAAAAAATATGAACAAATGAGCTAAGGAGGAAAGATGGGAAGTAATCTGCAGAGGGAAGGCCCTACAACAAAGGGAGATTAGGAAAGGCTTCCTGGACATGGTGGATTTTGTTGGTACTTAAAGGAAGTTGGAGGTGGAGATGAGGAGGGAGGGGTTCCAGGCGTGAGGGAAGAGAGCCGGAGACAATATCTGAAGAAGAGGGATGAATGTTCTTGGTTTTGGAACAGCCAGAAGGCCAGTGTTATGAGACAGGAAAGTATAAGAGGACAGTGTGAGATGTAAGACTGAAAATATAAAAAGGAGACAGCTCTGAATTGTAAAGGGTTTGATTGTCAAATACACACACACCTGTGTGTATATATATTATGTATATATATGTATATGCACATTATATATATATACACATAAACATGTATATCTATATACATATACATATATATATATATATATACATAGAGAGAGAGAGAGAGAAAGGAGAAGGAGGAGGAGGAGGAGGATGGGACTCTACTGCAGTTTATTGAATACAAAGGGTGACACGGTCCCAGCTGTGCTTTTTGGAGATCACTGTTGCTTCTGCTGTCTCTTTGCACTAATCCCATCCATCTGCACAGAGGCAGCTATTCCTCCCTTTACAACTTTGATAGGAAAGGGCCACCCCAGAGAAGTCAGAAGTGAAGGGACTGGGTAGCTCTGCTCCCATAACCAGCCTCTAGACTAAAGTCATCATGATTCAGCAGCCACTAAGAAAATGCCCAACTTTAGGCATAAACAGGAAGGCAGAGGAGGAAGCATTTCAAAATCTGCAGTGTTCGCTCTGATTTATCAGGCTGGTGTGAGCTGTAAGCTCATGGTGTTCAGCAGAGTTCTTAACCCTGGGATCCATAGATGTCCCCCCCAAAATATAGAAAGATTTCAGGGGGTCCTCACTCCTGGATGGGAAAATTACATCATTGTTTTCACCAACTGGTTTCCATTGAAATGGGTTTGGTTTCCATTTCAAAAACTTGATTCTAAGACGGGCTCCCCAGGCTTCACCAAATTGATGGCCAGAGGGATCAATGACCCAAAAAAGGTTAAGGACCCTGACCTAGAGAGACTAGTAATAGCGTTGGGGTATAGGAATACATGATAGATGTTGGAGTGTAGAACGAAGGGCAGTTATGGCCAGTGGAGTGAGTGCTGGACCTGGAGTCAGGAAGACTCATCTTCCCACAACTCTAAGAACAATGGGATAGAGGCCGAGGTCTTTGCTCCAGGCTCCCTTGGCTCTCAGTTGCCCTTTTACTCTTTCCCCAAACTCATTTGCAAGGCAGCCAGGGTAATGGCAGCGGCTGAAAGGTTTCTTGTCACCTTGTTTCACACAGGTCTTTGCAGTTTGGCTAAGTGGAGTTCCGAGGAGACTTGAAAGGACACAGACTAATGACCAGGGATTTGATAGTGTCCATGGGGTTAAAATGGGACGTAGACTGGAGCTCTTAGCCCTCCATTGCTTGTAGCATCTTGGTAGGACTGAGCTCACCAAGGGCCAGGGCTCTCCAGGAGGGCCACAGCAGCCCAGCACTGTAAACAGCGGCACCCTTTCTCCCCTCTCCCCCAGGGTTGGGTAAATTATAATTTTCAATGGCTTAAGAAGGGGTGGGGAAGAAACTTGACAGCCAGCAAATCAATGGTTGCCCACTCGAAAGCAAAGTTATAAATGTTCCTTTCCCAAGCATGTTTCCTCTCTCCTTGAGTTCTGTAATGAGACATAGATCACAAGCAACTGGTGCCCAAATATGGCATCTTGTTTCCTTATGGAATGCCATGAGATCTTCAGGATAGAACCACTTTCCAGCATAAACAGTCAGCTCTGGGGGCCCATGGCATTTAAATCAGATGGGCTCTCTCTTCAAAGTCTGGCCAACTCCAGCAGAAAGCTGAGTGGCTGTTCCTAGTTGCTGGGGCTGCAGGATTAGGTGTCAGAGTTTATCCAAGGGGGCTTAGAGAAAATCCAGCCCGATCCCCTCTTTTTTCACTGAGGAGAGAACTAAGGCCCCCAGGGAGGAGGGAACTAAGGCCCCCAGGGAGGAGGGCCTCGGGACCCCAGGCTTTGAAGCTCACTAGGGCATAGAGGCCAGTGAGTCCAGCCTCCCTGTTTTACAAATGATGCTCCAATATGCACATAGACAAGATAGTCCTGGCCAAATCAGTCCTTGGGTGATTAATAGGCATGCCCGAATTAAGCTCTACCAAGTTATCAAGAAACTTGTTAGAACCCCATCAGTCTGTCTTTGACACATTTCTGAATGTCCCATGGTCCCAGAAGCTTGGAACCCTAACTTTCTTCTCTACTTCATTCCACACAGATGCAGTCGATATGTGGAGATGTCTGGATCATATTCGGCACCTGACATAACGCCTGGCACTTAGTAGGTGCTTAATAAATGTTTGGCTGACTAGTACACAGTAGGCACTAAACAACAGATTGTTGCATTAATTATGCCTATGGGGGAAGATCAAAGGTTAAGATTGATCTGGGCACCGAGAGATCACATTCAGCTGGAGGACTCTAGAAGACTTCATGGAAGACCTGGAATTTCCACAGAGCTTTAAAGGCTATGAGCCAGTTTCAGCAATAAGCCCCCAGGCTACAATCCTCTCTTCCAAGCTGGCCCAGCTCCGACACTGGAGAAAAAGACATAAAAATTAAGAAAGGCTAGAGTAAACATTTGTCACTCCATTATTACCCACATACACAGCATTAGGAATGTAAACAACCTGCTTAACCTCCTGCCAAGCTAAAGCCCTCACTCACCCAGCTGCTAAAGTCACTCTCTTCTCCGCATTCACCCCAGCATCCAGATGTTTGAGCTCTTGCCGGGCCACGTAAAGGCTGTTTGGCTGATTTGTGTGCTTATGGTACAACTGTGGGCAGAAGGAAGAGCCCACACACTGTGGGAAAGGCATGCCCAGGGCTTGGCTAGACTCTAGCTTCTAAGAGAACTCCCCACAATGAGATGGTGGGCATGGCGAGGATGGACCCTCACTGGCACCTTACTGAGAAAACCTACCCTGAAACCAACAAGCCAAGAGCCTCCCAACGAACTTTGTCAGAGATCACCCCTAGCCCTGGCCCTGCCCTTCGGGTTTCTGAGTCACTAGCCCTTTTCTGCATCCTGAAAGCTCTATATGAACACTAACTAATGCCAGTGCTGGTGTTGTGCTGCTGTTATCAGAAGGTTGGTATTATGAATGGACCATTGATTTCTACTGAGACTTGACTTCCTCCATCACCCTCTGATCTATGTCCCTTTGGAGCCTCGTGGGTATTCCCCATTTGGTGAGGCTTCTCTCCTGTCTGCCTTCACGCGTTTTGCCGGAGCAGCCTCCTCTCCCACCCTGCCTTAGCCCAATCCCACCCATTCTGCAGGGCCCAACTTAAGGGCCCACCTCATCCTTGCCTCCTCCCATCTAAACTCCTCTGACTTGCCCCATCTATCAGGATAAGAAGGAGAGATGTGTAATAGACAGCATCCCAGATTCTGACCTGGCTAAGCAGTCAGCCTCCAAAAATAGTCATCAAGAGCCCCATGTCACTTGGGTACTTGGCCGCTAAAGGTCAATCACCTGTATCAGTGACTTGAGTAAAGGTTTATCACATTGGCAGGGAACACATAGCTGTCAGGAGGAGCTAACACATTGTATATGAGAAAGTCAAGGTCACAAGGCTGTGATAGGAAGAACCTTGGGCTGGACTGAACAATACGACATGTAACAAAGATAAACATAAAAACTCCTCCTTGAATTTTTAAAAATCCACCATAAAAGTGCAAGATGGAGGAGCTGTGAGTATAGAAATGTTTGGTTAAAAAAAAAGATGGAGGAGTTTGGGTGGCCTGGCAAGCTCAGTGGGCATCCAGTGTCACATGCTCAGCAGCCGAAGGGGCAGATCCTAGACCATACCAAGAAAAGCAATGGCCAGGCCTCCTCCAGGGGTGGTGCCACAGTGTTCCACTAGGCCAGACCACTCTCTGGAAGCACTGTGGCCAGTCTGGGTATCACAGTGAGGGAAGGATCTGGAGATGGTCCACAAGAGGGAAGCCAGGATGCTGAGAGGACTACAGACCATGCCGCAGGAGAGTCAGGTGGAGGCTCTGGGATGTCTGCCCTTGGGAAGATTGGGGTGGGGGGGAACTGAGAGCTCTCTTCTCACATTTCAAATGCTATCCTGAGGAAGAAGGCTTGGGCTTGCCCAGCTTGACCTCAGAAAGCAGGAGTAGTGGATGAATGTTACAGAGACAGGTTTCGGTTTGTCGTAAGAAACAACTGGCCAGCGATGAGAGGTGGCCCAAAGGGCCCTCTCACATTGGGGTGAACGGAGGAGGCATCCTCCTCTCTTGAGCCTTCAGGAAGAGGCCAGACAGCACATCGGGAGGACAAGTGTAAAGAAGACGGACTCTTGCTCTGCTCTGCCTCCCAGGTGCCTCCCAGATCTGAGCCTCTGGGGCTCAGCCAGTCTTGTCTCCCCACCTTGCTGGGCACATAGTAAGAGCTCAATAAACGCATGAATATTCATTGACAGGTGTGTCAACAACCCGGCTGGCAGCTTCTGTGGGGGTATAAGATTCACCCACAGCCAACACCCAGAAAGCTGCCAACAGCACAGGTTCTTTCGATCTGCTTAATTAAGGAAAGCAAGGTGAAGGGGTTGACAAGCTTACTTTTAATTAAAATATCATTCAGTTAATTCAGGGGAAAAAAACCAGCACCCTGAACTTCAAAACAAAATGCAAATTACAGACATCAATAGACTTTGTCTGATTCCAGTCCCAACAGATAGTTACCACAGTTCAACAAAGTTTCAACATCCGGGTTTACAAGCTGGAGGGCTCCTTAGCTACAGCTGCCCAGAGTCTCCTCATCAACACCATCTCCAGAGCCCCGCACCAATAGCTCTGTCCTCCCTTCTTATAGGGCTTTAGACATCATCAGACATCATCTGAATCACCAGAGCTCAGGCTCCGGTGATTGGTTCTTGAGTTGGCCCCTCCCCTTAGGACCCTGGGAGGTTCACATCCACATGGATTACATTAACACCTAATGGGGTTTGGGCCTGGGGCTTAGCACCTAGTAAAGCTCACTGAGATAAATTGAGTCACTCAAAGAAAACAAAGACAATTCTGGTTACAACAGGAAACAAACCTATTTTCTCATGCCACCTCCAGCAGGCACTGCCACATGCAAAGTGTGTGAGGAGCACCTGCATGCTTGGCATCTACCTGCCTTACTGGGATGAGCCTTACCCCCTCCCTACACTGTCTAGGTCAGCAGAACTAGCCCAGGTTTCTCGTCTAATGTTCCTAAACTGGCCTCCATTGTTCAGAGGTGCCTCTAGAAGGAGGGCAAGAGAGTCAGTTAAGACCTAGGTGTGCTAGAACAGGCCCTCTCTAGTTACCCAGGCACCTTCCCTAGGTAGGGATGCCAATGTTTGCGTTTGGGCTCCCTTGGGTCTTGTGGGTCCCTATAGAAAGTTTCCCCCATTTTGATTCACTTCATTTATGCTTGCTGTGTGTGAGATCCCTGCCCTCCAGGAGTGGACATTCTACAATTCATAAACGATATAAATAAATACAAAGTATAAAGAAAGGAAACACTAAGTCACTCTAGGAGTGAGAGAGGACAAACACATAAATGGTGGTGGGAGGTCAGCACAAACCTAGCGGAGGAAATAAAGCTGGGGATTCCAAGAAGCTCAAAGAGGACTAAGAACATTTCAGGAAGGAGCACAGCCTTTGCAAAGGCCGGCTGTGGGAGATGTTACAGCCTTCATACAGAAAAGGAAGAATTCACCAGTAAGAGAGAAGAGCGGATTAGAAAGCAAAATCCAACAAAATGCCATGGACAAGAAACACTTGACACAAAGTTTGACCTCAATTTAAAATGAGGGGAAGGAGTAGTCCAAAAAGTATGCCCCAAAATTAAAGCTAGCATCATGCTCTCTGCCAGAGCAACAATATAAAAATGGACATGATGAAGAGAGATAAACAGGAAACTGCATTGTTTTTAAATGTGTAAATAACGAAACAGTATGAATAGTAAACATACTAAATATACTGCATTACATACTAAATATACTGAATGGCATAGCATCTAAGCACTTCAAGGGAAAACTAATTGAAAACTACAGCGAAAGAGAGACAACAAAGCAATAGCTGTTGAGAACTTGAATGTGCCCTTTTGAGAGCTAAACAAATTAAACAAAAAATAAACAAGAAAGTAAAAGGCCAGAGTATGATTTTGGAAAATGTGTATGTGCTGAACTCCTGGCCACTGCTAAACGGGAATCACAAAGAGTATACCTATCTCTCAGATTGGTATGGCATCATAACAAAAAAGAAAAAGAAAAAAAAAGGAAGCAGACAATGCACTAATATATAAAAGTTCATAAACAATTGCAAAAAGGCAACAATATTAAATAAGTCCTTTTGGTGACTGCAGTATAACAAAATTCATGATCAATATTGCGAATTTAAAGAAAGGATTCAGACTTAAATGTTTCAAGCCCTTGGATGAAATAAGATGACGCAGGAAGTATATTGGGACTGGATAAAAGAATTAAATATTTCTGGGCACATTATATTAAAAAAGTAATTCTAGCAGCAAGTCAGTCAAGCTTTGGGAGTGCCTTGAGGAGACTCTTGCACCTCGACAAGAAGGCAGCAAAGAGTTTGTGGGAGGAAGGGAGTATTACAATCCTTTCCTCCACTAAACAAATGGCACTTCGAAAAGTCAGAAGATCAAGGTGTTCCCATCAGCCTTGGCACAATGTCTCACAAGGCTTGTGGCATCACTGGAAGCTAAAGGCAAAGTAGACATGCTGAAGAATGGATGCTTCAAGGTTCCACAGGGGCACCACCCCTCAGTGCCCAGTTGTGAGCTATACCTAAAGGGAATCTCACAAAGATGGGAAAAGACTTCCAATTATTCAAAACCATGAATTTACCCTTCGACCACATAATCTCCTTGAGTGTACAATCCCCAGGGACTTCATATAGTCGAGGGAAGAGCATGCCTCTGGTTGGAAGAGATGTTTCTGTAACAATATCTATCTGCTTAGAAAGGCCACTTTCTGAGGGATAATTAACTCCACCCTCAGCCCCTCAGGGTTACCCTTAGAACCCTGAAAGGAAAGGTAGTAATAGTCCTCTAGTGACCTAGTTTGACAGCACAAGTTGGGGTTGAGTGAGCCCAGTAGGGATGCTACACACACACACACACATATAATGCTCAGAATAGCAGAAAAAGATATAGGCAATTTAAACCATCTGATCTCAGAATAAGAAACTGAATATACAATAAGTCAACTCCCAAAAGAAAAACAAAACAAGGCCCAGATGAGTAGCAAATTTTCATCAAATATTTAACAAATGACTAACCTTAATAACATGTAAATTGTTCACAAAAAATAGAGAAGGAAAGTTTCCTACTAAATGCTTTTTATACAACAAATATGACCCCAACACTTACATCAGCCCAAGACAGAACAGAGAGAAGAAACCATAGGAAAAAAATGTTGAATAAAAGACTCTGGGGGCCATTACCAAACTACCACTCTCACAGGTGATTTTGGTTCTCAGAGCAAGACTACAAGCTCTCCTCCGTCTTCTAGGAGGAGCCCCTGAGGGCATTAAGAATGTCTTTCTAATGCTCTCAGCTTGAGCCCCCATGCCAGTGTGCTCTCCCAAGTATCAGTCAGCAAGTAGAGTTAAAATCTCCCCATATCATTGAGTGGCCAGTGATTGGCACCCCAGTATCATTTATCCAATTAACGACAATTGGCTCTTCCTTCCGACTGGGTCCACTATGAATTTGTGTTATGTAATCTCAATTGGGCTCTCAGTGTTGCAAACCAATCCTTTTATGTTTTCCTGTTGGACTATCCAATTTCCTTCAGCTTCTGTTTCAAACCTGTTCCCTCTTCCAACTAACTTTACCATACCTCCTCCTCCTCCCTCTGAGAAAAGGATCTTGCCAAATAACTTTTGCTGAGCAAACGGAGGCTATTCACTCTGAACTCCTTTCCATCTCTGACTGCCAAGTCACCTAGACCGACCTTCCCCTTGTTAGTAAACACCAACCCTTCTCTCTGTCCACTTCATCCCACTCCTTCCTGCCTCCTCTGGGAATGTCTCCCATAAATCATTGTGTCTCCCTAATTTTCAGCCTCTATTCATCCACATTCCCTATTATTTACAGATTCATCTCCCCCATCCTTAAACAAAAAGAAAGAAAACCTTCACTTCACCTTACCAGCTTCTCAAGCTACCATTTTATATTTCTTCTTTTACAGTCAAAAATTTTTAATTAAATTTTCTTTTTATTTTCAAATTAACCATCATAGAAAAAGAAAAAAAGAAAGATAAGTCTATGAAAATATGATCTTGTTATGTGCAATTCCTTTTAAAAGTTTATGTGATACACACTCAATTGGGTATGGAAATCTATCTTACCCTGCAGGAAAGCAGAGCAGAAGGGAATAAGAAGGGGAGATAATAGAAGGGACAGCAGATTGGGGGAAGGAGTAATCAGAAGCAAATACTTTTGTGGGGAGGACAGGTCAAAGGAGAGAATAGAATAAATGGAGGGTGGGACAGGATAGAGGGAAATATAGTTAGTCTTGCTGTAACCAGAATGGCCTTTGTTTTCTTTGAATGACTCAGCTTACCTCAGTGAGCCTCACTGGACGCTGTGGCTTGCTCTTCCGGGGCAGGAAGCCCAGCGACCATGCCAGGAATCAGAGAACTTCCTGTGTGATGAGTTATGGGGCTGGCTGAGGGGAGGTGTTAACTCCAGAGCCACGCCCTATTGGGTGTTAACCTGGTCTACTAGGGGAAGGGGCCAGCTCAAGAACCAATTGTCTCTGGTCATTCAGGAGGCACTTAATGATGTCAAAAACTCTATAAGAGGGGAAAGGACAGCTTGAAGATCCTCTTTCCTTTTCCAGTTGGTGTGGGAGCAGTGGGGAGCATGACTCTGGGCCAGCCCTTGCTCTCCAGCCGAGCCCAGATGTTGGTAACTATGAATTGTATTGGGTCTGTCTGTTGATATTTGTAATTTGTTTGTATTTTGGTTTTGAGGTTCAGCATGCTGGTTTGTTTTCCCCCGAACTAAATGAATGTTCTGAACCTCAGGGTGCTGGCTTTTTCCCCTGAAGTAAGTGAATGAATCTGTATTTGGTATATCTCTTGATGCTTGTCTCTTTGCTCTCCTGAACTAACTGAATGCTAACTGAATGCTGGCATTTTTTTCCCCTGAACTAAATGAATGTTGTCTGTATGCTAACTGAATGCTGGATTAAAGTAAGCTGGTCAACCCCTTCACCGTGCTTTCCTTGTTTAAGCAGATAAAAAGAACCTGTGCTTTCCCAGTGTCCCAGCAGCCTCCTGGTGTCCCAGCAGCCTCCTAGGTACTGGCTGTGGGGGGATCTTACGCCCCTACGGGAGCTGCTAGCTGGGTTAGTAAAACACTTGCACACCAGAACTGTTGCATGACTACACATGTATAACTTATATTGAATTGCTTGCTTTCTCAATGAGGGTGGGTGGGGAGGGAGGAAGGGAGAGAATGTGGAACTCAGGGCTTTAAAAATGAATATTAAAAATTGTTTTTACATGCAACTGAGAAATGAGATATACAGACAATGGGGTATAGAAATCTATCTTGCCCTACAGGAAAATAGAAGGGAAGGGGATAAGAGAAGGGAGTGGGGGTTAATAGAAGGGAGGGCAGATTGGAGGAAGGGGTAATAGAAATGCACACTGTCCTGGGGTGGGGGGAGGGGAGAGATGAGGAGAAAATTTGGAATTCAGAATCTTGTGGAAGTGAATATTGAAAACTGAAAATAAATATTAAAAAAATAAAAGTTTATGTGAAATTTAGCAGATAATAGCAGAAGTGCCAGGGGGCACCGCAGTGCATACAAGCGCCCACGCCTGGAGTCAGACTCAACTCCCTTAGTTCAAATCTGGCCTCAGACACTTACTAGCTGTGTGAACCTGGGCAAGTCACTTCACCCTGTATGCCTCAGTTTCCTAATCTGTAAAATGAGCCAGAGAAGGAAATGGCAGACCACTCCAGTATCGCTGCCAAGAAAACTCCAAATTGTATCACAAAATGTCAGATATGAGGGAAAAATGATTCAACAAAACATAATTGCTCTGTGTGTGTCTCTTTCTGAAGTCTTGTTACTTCCATGTATTTGTAAAATATTTTATTGATACTCTTCTCTATTTGTTTTTCATCTCTGTCATTGTTACCTCTTAGCAGATTGTCCCCTGCCTAAACAGAAGGCTTCTCTTGTAACAAATAAATACAATCAAGCAAATATCAACATAAAAAATCCTAGAGGCATCTGAAGAAGTGGGCCGTTCCTTAATAGTATCTACAAAAACCCAAGAATTATCATCATCTCTAACAGAGAATTATTGGAGGCTTTTTCAATAAGATCAGGGGCAAAGCAAGGAAATCTCTTATTAGCCAGAGCTGGAAGATGTGCTAAGGGGTAAACTAGTCCAGTCCCCTCATTTTACGGATAAGAAAACTGAGGCCCGGAGCAGTTAAGTGACTTTTCCAAAGTCACCCAGGCAGGTGTGTCAAAGCCAGAACACGCTGCCTGCGAATGTGTAGGTGTTTGAAACCCCTGCCCCCGACTAAATTACAAAAAAATAAAAAATAAAAAAAAAATAAAAAAACAACTTGAGGGCAAGACATTTCCTACACTCCTAAACTCTCTTAGTGACCGATGAATCACTCTGGGAGTCCTCTCCACCTCACAAGGTAACCTTGATGAGGCAAGCTTTCTAAACTTTAAAGCCCTAGCAAAGTGGGACTTCATGTTATCATCTGCCAAGTTCCCTGCATTTCATGGCCCCGGTGTGATGTTACTTTAATATTTCCTTAGTTCTCAGGAGCCTGCGGATGCCTTCAAGGAGACCTCACCTTCATCCCGTGAAAAGTGAAAAGACAATAAAGGGCTAGGAAATGACTTCAGGGTCTTAGCCTACTTGCCCACATTAAGCCTTGAAGCACACGGATAATTGGGAGCAGATAAGCCGCTCCCTGCAGGCATCCATTCACTTATACTCAGAACCTTGATACCCTAGGGCAATCTTTGTGTTTCTGCAGAGGACTATTCCACTGGGGCTCTGGTTATCCTCTCAGTCACAGATGTTTGTGGTCGTCTCTTCCCGCTCTGGACGCAGTCAGCTGGCAGCTGTGATCAGAAACTGTCATCCCGATCTGTCCATTGGTCATTAGCCAGAAGCTCCAGCCCAGAGCTCAGACAGAAAGGAGCCCTGAGAACCTCAGTACCTGGAGCTGTGATCATCTGCAGTGATTCTGAGCCTTAAAACCAAACTGAAGAATGAGTGCACATCCTTACCATGAATATATCACAAAACCGAACTGAAAGCAGTCAAGAGGTACAGGAGTCAAAAGCACTAGGTTAAAATCCCTGCTCTGCCAACACTAAGCATGTGATTTGGGGCAAAGGAGTGGACCTCGGAGAGGCTCCCTGACTTGCCCAGTCATCCGGTGGGTATACATTGGACTAGAGCTCAGGTCTGCTGACTCCTAAGCAGAGCTCTGTCCACTGTGCCACAAACAATTAAAGAAGGACCAAAATGATCTCCCCCAATAGCTGCCCAGGAAAGGGTGGCATCCCCACGTTCGTGTTGATTCTGTCTATGCTTCCATAGGCCTGTCCCTTGCTGTACCTTTTGGCTCCCCAAATCCAGCATCCAGCCTGGCTCAGAGGTAGTGATTAATAAATGGTTTTTTTTTTGTTTTTTTTGTTTTTATAGATTGTCGCTTCACTGGAAGTGATTTACAAGCCACTAAGCAAAGGCTGAGTCTCGGGTGACCAGAACAGGAAAGGCAATTGGAGGCCAGTCTATGTAGGAGACAACTCAGCTGGGAAGACTCAGCTGTCTTCAGGGATTGAAATGGCTATCAAATGAAAGCACTCAATCCCCCATGCACCTATCAAGACCCTACTGAGCACAAAGCATTGCCTTCAGGGCCAGGCAAAACAACCTCTGCTCTGCAGGACCTTATATTCAGCTAGGTGACCTACGAATGCATTGAGATAATTAAATGCAAGCCCATTTGAGGAGGCAAAGTACACTAATAACAGGGAGTCTAGAGAAGCTATCTTCACAGGTGACCGGGGAACCAATATCTGAAGGCAGTTGTGTGGCACAAAGGCTAGGAGGCTGGACTGAGAGCAGAGAAGACCTGAATTCAAATTCTGCCTCAGATCCTGACATCTGGGGGATACTGAGCAAGTCATTTGTCTCTCTCAGTTGCCTCACCTGTGAAATGGGGCTAGTAATGGCACCTTCCTCAGGGGGTTGTTGTGGAGATCAAATGAGATAACGTATGTAAAGGGTTTTGAAATCTTTAAAGCGCCTTGGAAATGTTAGTGAAGTAACGTGGGACGGAAGGAGGAAGTAAATCCATCCAGGAGGGGGAAGTAGAATGGAGATGGACACCAAGAACCCTGGCTTCAGGGGAAGCTGTAAGGGGCTGCATTTTGTGCTGAGGTAAAGCAGTGCCTCCACAGCTAGAGCCAGTCAGAAGTGGGGGGAGGGGCCACGTAAGGCTAGTTCCCTGCCCCTGGACGTGTTCCAAAAAGATGCCAGACACATCTTCCCAGAGATGCTCCCAAGATCCTGGAATTTACAGCTGGAAGGAATCATAGGGATCGCTTTGCTGATGGTCAGCTGAGCCCCAGAGATGAAGGGACATGGTTCTGTGACCTTCCTAAACCGTGGGCCTCAGAACTGAACACAAGGCTCCAGATAAGGCCCAATGAGGACAGAGGAGAGTGAGGCTCTCGTCTCCCTGCTCCTGGAAGCTGGATCCCTCTTCATTCTGCCAAGATCTCACGAGTTTGTTGTGGCTGCTACATCCCATGAGTGACTGATAGGGAGCTTGTGATCTGCTCATGACCCAAGGTCATTTTCAGAACAATGTCTGACAGCACCTCTCCCACGGTGTATGTACGAAATTGATTTTTTGTACCCAAGTGCATGACTTTGCATTTCTCCTGGCATTATTCTGTGATACATTGCATCAGAGGAAGCAGCACGTATGTACAATTTCTACAGAAAAGAGCCAAAGTGGGAATCCGATGGCCTGTTCCTTTGGGGCAGTGAGGCCTCAGGTCTTTCTCCGATGCTGTCCTTCCCCCATGGGTCACTTGCCCAGAGTCACAAGGTCCATAGCCCACACACACCATGATAAACCTCTGACCTCTACAGCCACAAGAAATTGGAGTTACCTGAGCCCTAGGAAATTCAAATGGGATGAGAGAGACAACCCTTGGTAGAGTCCAACCCTGGCAGCACAATTCTAGCCCCACCCCAATCTCCCAAAAGGAAAACAACCCAGACAAACAATCTCACCTGGGTGTTGCCATCTTCTGCTGTATCACGGTGACAGACCCACACCCAGGTGTCCCTACAACCGGATACAGCCCATTGGCTTCTGCCCAGGCTGTCTCTGACCCTGAGTAAAGCCTGACTGTGTCTATCTGCCATCCATACGAGCCCCAGTTCCCCCAATGCTGATCCCCAGACAAAGCTCACACTGGGTGGGGGAGAGGCAGAGGAACCCAGGGCCTCGCCCAGCCTGGGACAAGAGGCATCCACAAAGTAGGCCAGGCCTCTCTTCCCTGCCTCCTTCCCTCTGCCCCTCAGCCCCACCACCCCACAGTCCAGGCCCCTGCCTCTCATTCAGGGCCTTGCAGGCCAGCAGGATTCCAGCCGCAACCAAATTATTTCCTACCCAGTCACTTTTGCTCACATGGGCCAACCGACTTACAACCCTACCAGCTTCCTTGCAATTGCTTACTCCCACTGACCAATCCAAGTGTATGTTTGATCCCCACCATCAAAGGAACATGCTTATGCCTTCAAGAGCTTGAATAATACTGTTTGTGGCCAGCTCTGTGAGCTCCTCCCTCCCTCCCTGCTCCGACAGCTCCCTCCTTGCCCTGGGATTCCTCCTTGCCCTAGGGATCAAAGTTCAGAAGGACAGGAAGATCCAAGGTGGGGGGGAGGCATTTAGACACCCTGCAAACACCAAACTGGGCTGGAACCCACTGGGAGGCAGGGAGAGGGGAGACCTGAATACACAGCTTCGAGGCTCTAGCCAGACATGAACCTTCCTCTGAGAGCCCCCCAACCATCTTCTATCATCTTCAGCCTGTTCTTGGGCATCTTTCTGATGTCACCAACCATTGCCCTCAGCCACACCACCATTACCCACTTGAGTTAGTCCTTCCTCTGGCCTCAGCTCCCAAGTGGAGGCTAATAGGAGCAGTGTCAAACAGGGAGCCAGAGGGCCACTATTCAAATCCCAGCTCAGCCACAGAGTCACTGTGTGACCTTATGTAATATCAGTTAAATTGGGACTTTCTTACTGTTTTAAAATGATTAATTAAGTGTCTTTGATTGAGTCTTACCAGGTGCTAAGCCCCAGGCCCAAACCCCTGTCTATTAGGTGCTAAGACTATGTGGGTGTGAATTGGTAACTAAGGTGGGGCTCCAGGTGGGGCCAATGAAGGGAGGCCTGATTATACCTTCACTACCAAGTAGGCCCAAAACCCCTAGCTACTAGCTGCTAAGTCGATGTGGGCTATGAAGCCCTGGAGGTGCTAACTCCAGAGCCCATAGTAAGAGCTTAAGTTCTGGTCACACAGATGACGTTTGATGCGTTTGATGATGGCTACAGAGTGCGTAAAAAGGGAAGACAGAGCTATTTGCTCAGGGCTCTCACTCTTGGTGGGGCACTGATGTGGAGGCTCCGGGCAGCTGTAGTTAAGAGCCCCCCAGCTTTGCCCAGATGTTCGGACTTGGTTAAACTCTGGTAACTACGAGTTGGGATTTGAATCAGACAAGGTCTGTTTGTTGATGTTTGTAATTTGTTTGTATTTGCTCTGAAGTTCAGGGTGCTGGCTTTTCCCCCTGAATGATATTTGTATGCTGAATTAAAGTAAGTTTGTCAACCCCTTAACGTTGCTTTCCTTAGTAAAGGAGATCAAAAGAGCCTGGGCTTGCAGCGTTCTGTGAGCTGGTTGTTGTTGGTTTTACACCCCCATAGCAGCTGCTAGCCGGATTGTTGCAACACCTTAATCCAGTCCCTTCCCTTCCTGTGTCACAGCTTCCTCTCCTCTGTGACAAGAGGGTTATGCTCAGCAATCTCTAAGGTCTGTCTCAACTAAATCCTCCACCTCACACTTGGGTTCAAATGTTCTACTTCACAAACACAATATGACACAAATAGGGCACAAAAGTCATTTGCCTGAAGAAGATCTGGGGGGGTCCGAGTGGCCTGCTGATTCAATGTGATAAGGAAGTCAAAGGAAGCTAGCATTATCCCAGTCTATGTGAAGACAGATGGGGTGCCTCAGACTAGGGAGGCGACACTCCTTTACTCTCTGCCCTCATGGGGCCACAACTGGAGTTTGTGTTTAGATCCCCAGGTTAGGATGCAATCCTAAATCATTCACAGCAGTTAATTCTTCCCCAAACACTCAGGGCCTGCAGCCCATGTGCCCATGCAGAGCGCCAGTCCCACTGTGGCCCAGAATGCACCCTGCTTGCGGCAGGCTGGGTCACTGCGGCAGCTGGGGACGAGGCCATTCAGCAGGCTCTAATGAGCTCGCCAGCTGCCCTGGGGACCATTCATTTCAACAGCTGAGACAGAGAAGGAATGTGAGATGTCACTTGGTAATTGAAGCTCCAGGGGTTTTCTTGGGCGTCTCTTCCTCAAGGATTGATTTCCTGTCTCTTGGAAGTTCAGAAAGTTTGCTGCCATCATTAACAAGACTGTGCGCCCACATTCCTCCTTCTTCCCCCTCACTGAAGTCTTTGACATCGCCTGCTCCCCTACCTACCCAGAGCCGAGGGCGGCCAACTTTCTGAACTTTTAATAGAAACAGACTCCAGCCTTTATGGGGAGAAGAGACTCAGTCAGAAGCGAAGCGGGTGCGTAAGATCAAAGGCAAAAATCACCCGGATCCTTGAGGAGTCAGAAGAGGACTCCCTGGAGCCACACCAGGAGAATGGGGAGGGGCGTGGCCACAGGTGGGAGTGTAGTAGTTCCAGACCCTTGGAGCTGGGAGGGGCCAGAGTGGACCTCGGCTTCCCTGCCTGACCCCTTAGCAGAAAGAATACAGTTCCCATCTCAGCAGCACTTAGACTTCCACAGGGCTCCCTTCAGAAAACCCCAAACTAGAGAGAGCACAAAGATCACTACCCCCATTTTACACATGAGGAAGCGGATTTTCTGAGAACCCATGACTTGGCCAGGGTCACACAGGGAAGCAAGATTCATACCAGGACTCCTGATTGCCCTTCCTCCAAGGCAGGACAAGAAGCCAGCTTCCTCCTCCCCTCCAACTCTAGTCCAGGGGTCGACTCCTTATGCCAAACCCAGCAGGAGCGGCAAGGGAGCTCAGACGTGGAAGGAGCACTTGGAGGAGGGCCATGGACCTGCTCATGACCCTTGTGGGGCTTCTCCAAAAATCTTCCGTGGGTATAGGACACTTCTTCATCCTCTTGCGAGTCCACAGGGTGAGTAGCTAAAGGAGCAGGCAGTCAACAAGGCTTACTAAGGACCAACTATGAGCTATGCAACATGCCAAGAGCTACATAAATAGCTGAGTGGCACCATGTCCCACATTCCTGGCTCCAGGCACCCAAGAAGGGATGGACTGCCTACTCCCTTCTAGGTCCAGTGGGGGAATGCTTCTGCAAGGACCTCCAAGAATCTGCAGTGGCACACCCTCCACTGGCCCAGGCTGCAATCCCTCTGCAGGGCCCCAGAAGGGTCTTCCAGGGTCCACCATCCCAGAGGCCCCTGGCCAAACTGGTGTGAGCCATGCCCAGATGGCACCCAGGCCATCAGACTATCACTACATCTGTCCTCGAAGCCTGTCCATCATGATTTGGCCTGCCAGTGTTCCTGCTCTGCTCCCAACACCTTCAGGAGCCCATGGTCCCAGAGCCAAAGTGGCCCCTCTTGGAACTCACAGTCTAGCTGAGAAAAGATGGGAGCCTATGAAACAAGGACAAGCACTAGGTCACATAGACAACAGACGTCACCAGGCTGTCGGCAGAGCTGGGGAGGATCCCTGGCGTGTCCTTAAGAGTGATGAAGATGCTGAGACTTCCTTGGCCCCGGGGGGCTTCCTGGAGGAGGCAGGATGGCAGCTGAGCCTGAAGGACGTGCTGGATTGATCATGATCTGCCTCTATGACCTTCTCATGCTTCTCAAATCAACCCTTCACAAGAGCAGAAGCGCACACTCCTCACATGCTCCTCACCCTCACCCCTCCAAGTGCCTCTGACTGTAGTCCAGATGTGAGGGAACCAGGAACCACCCACCCTCCCCACCAGATGTGAAGCTAATTAGTGTGTGTGTCTATGTATCTGTGTGTGTGTCTATGTGTATCTTGTGTCTGTGTGTGTCTGTGTCTCTATGTGTGTTTGTCTCTCTGTGTGTGCCTAAATCTGTATGTGTTTGTGTGTCTGTGTCTCTGTGTGTTTGTCTCTCTGTGTGTGCCTATATCTGTGTGTGTTTGTGTGTTTGTGTCTCTATGTGTGTTTGTCTCTGTGTGTATGCCTATCTCTGTGTGTGTTTGTGTCTGTGTCTGTGTTCTGTGTGTGTTTGTCTCTGTGTGTGTGCCTGTATCTCTGTGTGTGTTTGTGTGCCTGTGTCTGTGTTCTGTGTGTGTTTGTCTCTGTGTGTGTGCCTGTATCTCTGTGTGTGTTTGTGTGCCTGTGTCTGTGTTCTGTGTGTGTTTGTCTCTGTGTGTGTGCCTGTATCTCTGTGTGTGTTTGTGTGCCTGTGTCTGTGTGTGTCTGGGGGAGAGGAAGATCCACATCTGTGACAGCAACATTTTGGAGACAGCCTGCTGAAGAAACTCCCTCCCTTATCTCCCTCCTCTTCACATATCTAGTGTCTAGCCCAGATTGAGTGTTGAGTATCTCCTTTTCCATTCATTCACTGATGAAACAGTTGGCAGCTCTAGTTGCCAGGGACTGAGAGAAGTGACGTATCCAGGGTCACACAGCCAAAATGTCTGTGGTCCCCCAGGTGAGACCTGCACTCGGATCTTCCTAGCTTTATCGTGGTCCCACACTGCCTCACATAAGGTGGCCTTAAGGGTAAAGAATATGACTGGAACATCACATTCAAACGACATGGCCTTGCCTTGTGGCCTGGGACTTATGCCCTCCTCCCTGCACCAGAAGCCGGGCTCTGGGAGGCAGAATGAGTGACTTCATCTTGATCCCTCCCCCCATACCCCGCACACAGTAGGAGCTTCATAAGTGCTTACCAAATTGATTAGACAGGCTTGGTGAGGTCCAGGCCTTGCCTTGTTATCCCAAGCTCCCCCAAACCTCCTGAGCCAGCTGTTCTCTCTCTCCGGGGCCCTGTTGTCTTCACACCCGCTTTGTTCATGTGTGTGTGTATGGCACCGTCGGTATCACTGCTTGCCCTTTGCCAAAGGCTTTTCTTTTGACTGTCACTGAGGCCAGTGCACTGTCTCTCCTGCCTTTGTTTTCTTGCACGCAGCCCTCTGTCTCAACCCCATCTCTGCGCTTGGCTCTATGGCATGGTCTGTCCCCATCTCCCCTCGGCCTCTCGGGTCCTTTCGTCCCTTCAGAACTCGGGCCCCTCCCCAAGTGACACCTTCGGTCATCCCCACCACTGGCAGCGCTCAGTGCCCGCCTGTCTTTCCCCTCCCTCCCCCACCGAAAGAATCCCCTGCAGCTACGTTGACCAGGCTTCTCTGGCTCCTCATTGGGTCCCTGGGATCTCTCCCCTTGAGCCCGGAGGCCACCTTGGGGTCTCTCTGTCTCCCCAGGGTGTTCCATGCACACTTCATAAATATCATAAATACTTGGAGGGAGGGTTGGCAGGTGAAGTGATCAAAGACCAGAGGCTGTCAAGGGCAGCCCTTCACCTCTCAGAGGAGGAAACTGAGGCCTAGAAATGTGCCCAGGGTCACCTGGGCCACAACTGGAAGAGCCAGGCACTGAGTTCAGGTCCTGTGACCCCAAGTCTCTCCCATCCTCCACTACACCCCAAAATGGTGGACCTAGAACCCAGAACTGGAGAAGAAGCAATAGGCTCATGGCTCTTCCCTCCAAAGACAATTGGGCTGGAAGACAAAGAGCTTCCTTTATCCACAGCCCCCTTACATCTGACATTGAACCTGACCTCAGGTTTCACTCTGCCTCTTAACATTCCAAAATGGAAAGCTGGCTCCACCCGTCTATTGAAAACTAACCTCCCTGAGTCTAGCCCTTTCCCTTTCCCAGACAGCCACACACACACACACACACACACACACACACACACACACACACACACACACACACCCCTCTCTGCTACACTGAGATGGCTTTCCCTGGCTCTTGCCCTGGATAATCCTAAATGTAAATGCAGACGAAGTGGTGGAGATTCCCTCCCAGGTCTGCTGTCTGTCTCCAGCACTGTCCCTTAAGGTCTCAGGCTGCTGGGTGGAACTTCTGCCAGCAGTCGTAAAGGGGAAGAGATTTGTGCCAAGGCTTAATGTATTGGACAGTATCTAAGCAGACAGACTTAAACAGGCACACAAATTATTGAAACAAAATTTTCTTCTCTCACCTATCTTCTTAAAAGATAGATTTATGAGCATCAGGAAAGTGCATCAGGAAGAAGAGCCAGGTTTTCAAAATATAGCCTTGGAGCTGCAGGATACAGATTTTCTGAACTCATAATTCCACCAAGAACCCAAGGTACACCTCCTTCCTTGAGCTCCCAGGACTGGAAATGGATTGGAGGGGGAAATACATCATTTGTGTTCCTTTCCAGAATATGGCTGAATGTCGAGTGAGTTCTCCGTGAGGGTGGAAATGAGCGGCAGTCTGAATGACCACACCAATCATTTCCCCTGGGCTACGAGATGTATCTGGCGATGTTTCTGCAACAGGTGGACACAGCAAAGGATGAGGGCAGCAGGAGCCCATCATAAAATACTCCCTGGGCCGAATGAAAATATCTCCCTTCAACAACCCCATTGGCTTGTGGAACCTCCATTTCATAGATGAGGAAACAGAGGCTCACTGAGCTGAAACTTGCCCATGGACCCAGAGCTGGAATACATGAAGCCCAAGCCTCTGAGCTCTGCCATAGAAATATACTGAGCCTTGGACTTTATCATTAGCTTTTCTCCCCTTCAGGAGCCACATGGTAGCAATTCTTAGTGAGAAATGAGTCAAACCTCCAGGACTAACGCTGTGGTGATCCCAGTGTCTTCTACCACGAGTGGAGGCTCTTATGGTTTTTAAGTCCAGACATCACTCTTTGGGAAAGTCATTGATAAACTGTAAGATTCCAAGAGGAAGACCCCCAAGATAGTTGGATGACCAGAGAGCCGGCTGCATATGAGAATCAAGCAACCCTGGGGAAGTTTCAGGTCGATAAGAGCCGACCCAGGAGGTGCGGGAGGGATAGCTTCAGGTTTTTAAAGGGCTCCCTAAGAATTTGTTCTACTTGGTCTCGGAGGGCAGAATTAGCTTCTGCATAATATACAGTAATAGAAGAATTTTATAAGTGTTTGCTGAATTGAACTAGGATCAGCTCTTACTGAGAGGAAGTTACAAGTTAGGTTTGAAGTAGGAAAAATTAGGAATTGGAGCCGCCCCACAGTGGCGAAGATAAAATTTCATGGATCCTAGACCTGGTCCTGTCTCTCTGTCTCTCTCTGAAATCCTTGTTACAAGGGATGAATCACCGAGTAAGGGGGAGAAGAGGGATATATTCAGAAAGAAGTGTCGTTAAAAAAAAAGCATTATTAAAAATCAGTGGAACAGCAAGGCCTGAGACCCTTTTACGCAAGATAGATTGTTTAAGTAAATACAGATTTGTAAAGAGCCTCTGACGGAACCCCTCTGGCTTCCCGGGGAGGCAGATGTGACCTTTCCAGAAGAGAAGAAGCTTTGAGAACAGAATCCCCCTCAGGCTGTTTCTGCGCCTGTGCTATCAACCACTTTTCCTTTCTACTTAAGTGATTCAAAGCCTTGGGGAAGAGCGGGGCTGACCGGGGAGCTAGTTCATCTAGAGAGACCTTGGCTTTTCTTCCTTCGGAAGAGCAGGCTTGGCCATTGGAAGCAGAGAATCTGCTTTGCCTCGTTTCCAAAGGGATACATTAATGAAATTCACCAAGCGCAGCTTACGGCTTCCTCTCCTGAACTGTCTGGAGCTGACAGGTGACTGGACCTGGTTTCCAATTTCTCTGGCTGGGTCTTCTGAATCTTGATGAGACTCAGGACTGTTTCGTGTAACAATAAGGACCTCTCAGCCACGTGCTCTCCAGTGAGGGGAACGTTCGCTAGCAGGAAGACTGGAGGCTCTACCTGACCCTGAGCGTAGCAAAGGCTTAGAGGCTGTTCCCTGAGAGGAGGGCTTTTACCGCAGCCAGCACGAACAGGGAGAATGACAAAACATCTCTCCAGGGCATCCTGCTAATCATTCTTCAAGCAAAGACATCTTACTTATGCCTTTCTTCTGGAAGACACAGATTTACTTTCTTAATCATGCAGACCTGGGTGTTGTCACATCTCTGGAGAAATTCTTTGTCTAGCACCATTCCACTTATAAGAGAGGGTTAATTGGCAGACAGAGATTTACTGCCACCACTGGCCTCTGGGGAGGCTGGATATGTGCCTCCTTTTACAGCCTCGAGGCTCCTCCCAATTTCATAAACAGGATGTGAACAATTTTAGTGTTTGAGCATTTAATTACTTCTAACGGATAGAAGTGTTTTATGTTCTGCAAGTTAGTTTCGTAAGTTTCCATTTAAGCATCAGAAGAGAAGCCATTTTTCTGTCTTTAAGATTCATTCTTCCCACTCCACTCAGTTTTCAGGAAGTGAGGAAGTATATGTTCGTGATGAAGATTTGCTCAGACATCAGATCTGGGCGCCATCAGAGCCACAACTAGGGTGGAACAACTGGCACTTTGTCTTCATGTGCTGAAACACAGAAGGTACCAATGACACTTCTGTATCTTCGGTATGTAGGAGCAACAGAGTTTAGCATCTAGAGAGCTAACATTACATGAAAGGCTAGCACCTGCTGGGAGCTCCCCCACCCCATCACCACATAGGTCTTAGGGGCGCTCCTTCCAGGACTTTCTTGTTCCCTATTCCACCACATCATCCTTATCAACTGCCTGGAGAAGTTTCAAGGACTCAAGATATCCCTCTGCCATATGGTGCTGTCTCTGAGTCTGTCCCCTCCTATGAGGCCCTGTATTGTGAGGTCTAAGGTCTCTCTATGTGGCCTCCCTTCAACATCCTGAGGATAGCCCTAAGAGGCTGGGTCTGTTTATCAAGCACTACCTTTCGTAAGCCTTCCCCTGGTTTGCTGCCTGCCATGAATGCAGGTGATTATCAGTTAGTCAGATGGACTTAGCTAGATGTTAGAATGGGGTATTTTACTATGGCGATGGAGCTAGTACTGTTGACACACACACACACACACACAGACACACACACACACACACACCAAAGTCTGTGAAATACTCTTCCACGAGTACAGAGATTCCAAAGGCTCACATCGATATGCAGTCTGTCCTTTACTCCCAATGAGGAAACTGCTCTCAGATGATCTGGGGATTCTGCAAAAATGTTGATGGGGAGATAGGAAGTCTTCCAGATCTCAAAAGTTCATGAGGTCCTCCTGTGGTCAGGGAGGGAGAGAAGGAGGAGGAGAACACGCTCCCACCTCCACCCCATTCCTTCTCAGAGGTTCAGCCTGGATGCTCTCTCCTCTGCACTTGCTAAAGAATAGTTCTGGTTTGGAGGCAGCTCCCTGGTCTTACCCAGGCTTCATCATGTGATATCACTACCACCACCACCACCCCGAATGGAACAGATCTCCTGTGCAATATCATTTCCAGCAGTCTTCCAGGACTTTTTGGCTTAGTGTATAACCTTTGATTGATTGATGGACTGGTGGATTGAGATATGTTTTCACCTGACAAATTTGGGGGGAGAAATGGGGTGGAGTCCTTTTGATCCCAGTCTCACTGCATGATGCTATGAATTATGGGGAAACACAAACAAAAATTATACGGGACTAGAAGGTACTAAGCAAGGGAGGGGATATCCCTCAGTGAGGCCATCATGGTCCCTCCAAAGCATGGAAGTCCCAGTTGGGCCCTAGTTAATCGGCTCCCAGTAATAGGTGAGCTCAGACTGAGAACACCCAAAACCTGTGTCTCCTCCTGGATCCTGCCTCCTACTGTCCTCTCTTCTCCCATTTGGGGTGTCCTTTCCAAACTCTGAGTTGGTAGAGGAAGAGAGGGAAACAACAACTTCAGCAAGTGCTGTGTCCCCTTAGGGTCCCAGGTGTGATGGAGACCTCACGTGGCATGAGCCAAAGGTTGAAGGGAGTTCTGGACTTCATAAAACTGCTTTTACTGCACTCTTTCTCACCAGACCACATTCCTTCACCATAGGGAAGAGACACCAAGTCAGCTTTCTTACCAGAGGAGGCGCCTTTCCATTTAGCTATTCCCTCACTAATGTCAGTCCAGTCCCCCTGGGCTCCATTACTGAGCCCCGGGTCCCCATTTTCCCTTAGTCCTGAGAGTGACAGGTTCCAATCATCTGTTCCCTTGGAACTAACAAGCCATCCTGAGGCTCTAATTGGCAGCAGCCTCAGAAAGGAGAGCCAGGCAAACATCCTTTTTCAGGGCAGGTGAGGAAGGGAGGTGGGCACAATGCTCCAGACACCCTAGGAGAAGATATCACAGCAACCTCCAGAATTTCTCAGAACGAAGGATGCCAGAGAGACATTCCCAAAGCCCCTAGACTAAAACTGAAGAGAATGGGGGTATAATCATAAGCTGTCCAGACTGGACAGGAATTCACAAGTCATCTGAGCCTCAGTAACATCCAGTAGGTAGAATGCTGTAAGGGATTCCATTCCCATCTTTGGTATCATCTATGGGACCAGTAAGTCTACGTAACCTAGCTGAGCCTTGGTTTCTTCATCTGTACAGTAAGAGGGTAGGATTATATGGTTTTCTAAATCTATGATCCCATGATCATCTGATCCCCTCATTTCACAGGTGGGGAAACTGAGGCCCACTAAGGAAAAGAACATCTCCAAAGATACACATCCAGTTGCAAAGCCAGAATTCGAGAGGAGGTCCTGCCCAATTCTCAGCCCTGGCTGCTCCCCACAAGCCTGGGCCCTCTCCAGGTCCTTCCCCAACATCAGTTAAGCTGTACGTATAACCCTGGGGAGACCAGTCCCAGAGTCTTTCCACCATCTAGACCATCCTCTGTCCTGGGTCTGGTCCAGAAGTGAGCACTGCCTTGTATCCTGGAGAGTTCACCAAAGTCTCTTGGGGGTGCACCAAATGCAGCTATAAAGTGGAGAAGGTGGGTGATACATAGGCCAGAAAGGAGAGGCCCTGGGAATGATGTACAGATGCTATGCTCATTGCTGAAGGTACAGACAGAAGAGTAATGGCCCCAGCTATCAAGGAGCTTACCCTGTCCCTGGGGAGCCACTCTCCAAGACTAATTTATCAAGGAGTTGCAATCTGCATTGGTGGAGGAAATTCCCACACCCAAACTATCCCGTGTCCTTGACACATGCCAGGTACAGAGATCCCATGTGACAAGCCAGCCTGGGATGCCAGTCATACATAGTCTTGGATCCATTTTATAAATGAGGTAACTGAGTTTGTGCCTCACCCAACTCAAACCCAGGTCTCTCCTGAATCCATCTCCTGTCCTTCCCATGGCACCACAGAGCCAGAGGACTGGAGAACTCCAAGGGCCTCAGGGGTCTCAGCACCATGATGCCGTGGAATGCACTGGTTTGGCCCCAGAGCTCCATTAGCTCATGACAGAGTAGAGAGAATGTGGAGCCTGGGGTTGGAAGCTCCAGCTTCGGCTCCCACCCCAGACACTGACCAGCTGCATCTCTCTGGCCCAGTGGCTCAGCCTTGGTTTATTCATCTCTAAAACAATGGAGTTGGATGCAATGGCCCATTGAGAATCTGCTAGCTGCAGAGCTATGCTCTGGCTCTGGTCTCTGGGACATCTTTTACTTCTACAAATCAGGTCACAAATTCAAAATCAGACTGCCACTTACAAGCTACATGGTCTTGGACTAGTTACACTTCCTTGCTCTAGGACTGTTTCCTGATCTATAAAATGATGAGGGTGGAGTCAGATGGCATGAAACCCCAGCTCCCACTTGAAGCCCAGCTAGGCGGCAGCACCAGCTGCTGGTGGCCTGGATCTCAGTGAGGAGAAGAAGAGAGCCCAGGCCTGGCCAGTGGACACACCTTCCTCCAGACTCTGCCCCACACCTACCTCTTGGCTTGGGGCTATGGCAGAAACAAGGACCAAAAGAACCCATCAGCCTCTGTCCAACTCTTAGTCAGTCATTATGAATCAAGCAACAAGCATTTATTAAGGGCCTACTATGTACTAGGCACTGCCTTAAGCACAAAGTGGAAGCAGAAACAGCTCCTGTCCTGAGAGAACTTCCTAAGAAAAGTAAGGTCTTGTATAAATAAGCCCAGAGACCACCGAGTCCTGAAGGCGAAAGAAGCCTCTAGAGCAGCCAGGTGAGGCCCCTGGCCTAAAGCACCAGAACTCAGATTTCTCCCTCTCTCTCAATTCAAAATTAGGCGTTTTGTTCAATTTCATTTGGAGAGACTTGGTCCATGACAGCAAGTGAAGCACAACATAAATTCTCGTGGCAGATACGGCTCCCTTCAAGGGCTTCCAATGGGTCTGTAAATTACCCACAGCTTCTCCAAGAGACGAGGACTGACCTCAAAGAGGAGGGGACAATATAGTATGAAGGACAGATGTCTGAAATATTTATTCTGCTCAGGCAACTAGGTCCCCTGAAAGCCAAAAGCATGGAAAGCAAGTCCTTGGTTCTGAATTTTAAATCAGAAGACAAAATAAAGCTTTTCCCCTTCTAATCCTAACTCCTTGGGTTCTGATTTGATTCTGCTCTAGCTGGGGGATAGAGCGGCCGCCTGCTACCACCGCTGGCAACCACACCCCATACAGAACAGCTGAAGAGGGCTGTTTGCTTGCCGCTTCCAATGCTCACACACACTAGCTCCAGTCCCATTCGCTGGCAGGAGATTGGTTGGCCATATCCAACTAGACTCACCTGAGGATGGATGGGCTTCTTCAGGTCCTTTACTTCCACCCTCCCCTTAAGTCTGAAAGAAGAGGGCCCAGGGTAAATGGCCTGGCAGAGGCAAAGGAGTGGAGACAGTGCCATGGAGGCTGGAGGCAGTGAGTCAAAGCCCAGAGATGGTGGTCTCATGGCCGAGCATTCAGGAAGTGTACTTACCCTGGGAGGAACACATCCCCCCACTAGTGCCCTGTGGCAATGCCCTATTTGCCCTCCACTAGGTACATCTGTGCTGCTTCCATGAGAGTTTAGAAAGCTTAGCCTGAAAGGACTCCTGAGCCTGAGGTGGTATTAGTGAATATGTATTTCTCCTTGAACACAGAGTGCCCAGAGCACATAATTTAAAAGCTGGGGCTCTGCTGTTAATACACAGAGGACACAAACCATTCTTTTCAAAATTAGCATTCCTCAATCGATAAGAGGCTCAGCAAATGCTTCATTAGACCTCTGGACCTTATTTTAAGAGCAGGGATAATACCAGCTGCTGGTGGGAATAATGCCTGAGCTGGATCTCTGGTGCAGACAATCCTAGAGAGGTGCCTCACATACAGTAGGTGTTTAATAAATACTTGTTGGTGGATTGAATGATGGACAGTCAGGTCATAGCAGCCCAGAGGAGAAAGGGGAGTAGGACTCCTAAAGACCAAGCTGCTGTAAGGCAAAGGGAGGAAAGAGGAGAGGGCACTCCACTGGCTGCCAGGTCTTCAGGAGGCCCTGAAGGACAGAACCACAGAACCTGAGTTTGTTCCTTCCTCAGATAGAACATGGGACGGATCTACATTAATAGAGGGAAGGAGAGCCTTTGGGAGTACATTCGGGCCAATGCGGCACACTCCTTTAAACCAACTGCCCCAAAGTCAGAAATGCCCAGCCCTGGTCCATTGGGTGCCTAGAGATCTCCAACATGGAAATAACTAAGGTGAAGCATAAAGCATGATGTGCCAGGCCTGGGGCAAACCAAGGGGACTCAAACCTTGGGACAGGTTTGCTTAAGGAATATCTCACCATTTGCCTGAGAAGGTGAAGCTGAGAGACAAATATCCTTCCTACCGGAAATGGAACACAATGAGAATGAAGACCAACTCAGGCCTGAGGCACTACCAGAGGCTTCCCAAGGGGAGCCAGCACTCAGGTGTCCCATCGTAAAGGAGAATTGGGGGGTGACGTGCATTTCTTTGTTTGAAGCTGGTAGTCAACCTTCCATAATTATTTATGCCCTGATCTTGACAACCAGCACAAAAGTGTAGGGAGGGAAAGAAGAAAGGAAGGAAAAAAGGGAGGAAGGGAGGGAGGAAGAAAGGAAGGAGAGGGAGGGAGGAAGGAAGGAAGGAAGGAAGGAAGGAAGGAAGGGAGTAAGGAAGGAAGGAAGGAAAGAAAGAAGAAAGGAAGGAAGAAAAAAAGGGAGGAAGGGAGGTAGGAAGGAAGGGAGGGAGGGAGGGAGGAAGGAAGGAAAGAAGGAAGGAAGGAAGGAAAAAAGGGAGGAAGGGAGGTAGGAAGGAAGGGAGGGAGGAAGGAAGGAAGGAAGGAAGGAAGGAAGGAAAGAAGGAAAGAAGGAAGGAAAAAAGAAAGGAAGGAAGAAAGAAAGAAAGAAAGAAAGAAAGAAAGGAAGAAGAAAGGAAGGAAGGAAGGAAGGAAGAAAGGGAGGGAGGAAGGGAGGAAGGAAAGGAGGGAGGGAGGGAGGAAGAAAGGTAAGGAGGAAGGATGGATGGTTTTATTAAGCACCTGTTATGTTCCAGGCACTATGCAAAATGCTTTACAAATATCTCATCTGATCCTTACAACAACCCTGAGAGTAAAGTGATATAATTATCCCCATTTTACAGTTGAAGAAACTGAGGTAGGCATAGGTTAAAGTGACTTGCCCAGGGTCACGCAGCTAATAAGTGGCTGAGGCTGGATTTAAACTCACGCCTGCCTGACTTACCTAGCAGCTCAGCACTCCGTCCACTGTGCCACCTAGCTGCCTAGATTTGGAGTCAAAAGGCCTGGGTTCAAATTCCAGACCTCCTTATTATCTATGTCAATTTTGGTAGCAAATGAGCAGAGTGACAGAGGCTTTGAGGTTAGCTCCAAAAACACCAAAGAGCCAAAAGCTTTCTTTATTTCTTTGGGGGGGGGGCAATTAGATATAGGTGTTGGGGGCTTCCTCTGGTAGCGGGCCTGAGGCGGTGAAGCTGCACCTTGATAAGTACGGTTGCGACAAGACAAAGAACCAACAGTGTGGTGGAGCAACAGCAGTCAGGCACCACAGCAGCAGCGAGGTAAGGCTGTCCAGTGACAAAAAGTCCACTCGTAGTAGGGCTTCATGTCTGGTTCTGCTGCTGCTTGCCTGAGCTCAGGGACCTCAGTTCATCCAAAGGGTGAGCACAGAGGATGGTTGTTGTGCCAAGTTCAGGGCATAGCTTGCTTGCTGGGCCTTGGCTTTGGAAAACAGAGTGTCTCCTAATAGTAAAAAAAGAGGGGTGGTCTTGACTCCTGATACCTGTGTGCCCTCCATCAGGTAATGTACATTTATAACACACCTACTATGTGACAGGCACTGTGCTAAACCCTGGGGACATGGAGACAAAAGAAAAACAATTCCTACTATCAAGGAGCTAGAAATCCAGTATTCTAGCCCTAGCAACTAATGCTGGTGTGTGTGTGTGTGTGTGTGTGTGTGTGTGTGTCTGTGTCTGTGTGTCTGTGTGTGTGTCTGTGTCTGTGTGTGAGTGTGTGTGTCTGTGTGTATGTGTGTGTCTGTGTGTGTGTCTGTGTGTCTGTGTGTGTCTGTGTGTCTGTGTCTGTGTGTGTCTGTGTCTGTGTGTGTCTGTGTCTGTGTGTCTCTGTGTGTGTGTCTGTGTCTGTGTGTGAATGTGTGTGTCTGTGTGTGTGTCTGTGTGTCTGTGTGTGTCTGTGTCTGTGTGTGAGTGTGTGTGTCTGTGTGTCTGTGTGTGTGTGTGTGTCTGTGTCTGTGTGTCTGTGTGTGTGTGTCTGTGTGTGTCTGTGTGTGTGAATGTGTGTGTCTGTGTGTGTGTGAATGTGTGTGTCTGTGTGTGTGTCTGTGTGTCTGTGTGTGTGTCTGTGTCTGTGTGTGAGTGTGTGTGTCTGTGTGTCTGTGTGTGTCTATGTCTGTGTCTGTGTGTCTGTGTGTGTCTGTGTCTGTCTGTGTCTGTGTCTGTATGTCTGTGTGTCTGTGTGTGTCTAT
>NC_050580.1:2613640-2623640 GCF_011100635.1 Trichosurus vulpecula | reverse complement strand
ATGATGCAGAGAGGTCAAGCCCCATAAAATCAAGTCCACAGACTTCAACTCTGCCCTTTGTCCTTGTGGGACTGTTTCCATTGGATAGGAAACCCCACAAAATGTCTGTGGTCGTGGAATAAGCAGACTATGGGATCCCTCTGGCCACTGAGCCAGTATCAGTGAAAGCCTTGGCCTCGGAAAAGTCCCACCATGCTCCACCAAGGATACAGTAGCCCTCACAGAGTCACAGAGTAGTTGCAGGGCTTCAGGATCTGCCACCAAGTCCAGGCCGAACCAGAATGGGGATGCCTGACAAAGGATCAGCCAGCTTGTGCTTTCAATCCTCTGGTGGGACACAGCCCTTCCTAACACAGTAGCCCCAGCAGCCCTGTCCATTGTGGACAGCTCTCCTGTGAAAGAAGCCATTTCCTGACATCAAGCAGTAGCCTGCCTTGCTAGCGCCACCCACTTCTAAAGGTGCCAAAGTCTGATCTGAGCCAAGCAGAGTACCCTCCTCCATGGGACATCCCTTCAAATACCTCAAATATATATCCCTATAAGTGTGTCCTCCAGGTATGTTCTGACCAAGGTAGAGGACAGAAGGACCAAGTCCTGGATGCCTACCAACAGCACCTGGAGTGTAATAGGAATTTAATAAACGTTTGTTGGCATGACTTGACTTCCACATGCCACCACTGACTGGCTGATCTTTCAGTCCACTAAAATCCTCCAATTGTTTTCATAAGAAATGTTCTGTACTCTTTATCTTGCCCTAGTGAAATGAATCCTGCCATCACTACTGCCTGCTGGACATGTCCACCTGGATAGTCCTCACTCATCTCCTCCTCACCGAGGCCCAAGTAGAATCCATCACCTCTGGGCTGCTTCACTGCGCCGTCATCCTCCCATTCACCAGGATTTGCAGCTTTGAGGCCTTTCTGGACTCCTCCCCTCCCTCACCCTCCATAAGCAATCAGCTGCCAAGGCTTGTCAATTTGACCTTCAGAACAGATCTTGCCTCCATCCCCATCCCCCATTCACACAGCTACTTCCTACCTGGAACCCTCATCATCTCTAGCTGAGACCGTTGTAACATCATCCTGTGGGTCACCTGCTTCCAGGGTCTCCCCTTTCCAACCAGCCTCCACACAGATGCCAGAACAAGCTTCTTAAGGTGCCGGTCTGACCATAGCCTCTGCCTACAAAGTCTCCAGTGGCTCCCTGCTGCCTCTAGACAAGCTGCTCAGTCCGGATCTCTCCCTCATCTGGACCCCATGACCTTGCTATTTTGAAATCATTTTCCCCTATCTTGCAGCCAAAGTGAGCTACTCATCATTCCCTACACTAGGCCTTCCATCTCTGACTCCTTGCCTCTTCCTGGACCCAGCCCCTCCCCCATCTCAATTCTAAGTCTTTACCTTCTGTTGAACGCTCTGGGGCCGGCTCCTCCATGAAGCCCTCCCTGACGCTCTTGGTGCTTAGTGCTTTCTCCCTCCTCCAGTTACTTCGGATTTCCATCTCTGGGTACACAGAGCCATCTCTCCAGGAGGACAGAAGACTCTCCAGGCAGGTCCTTCACATACACAGCACCAGCAGAGGGCTGTACTTAGCATGTAGGAAGTGTTCTTACAGGTTTGCTAATTGAACTAAACCCTTGTTGACTTTACATCCATCCCTGTACAGTTTCATGTCGGGTTGCCACGTCCAGACAAATCACCACTAAAGGAGTTCAACAGGTTAGGACAATGGGCCGAATGCAACACCATGAACCTGAATTATTTTATTCAATTAATTCAATCAAAGTGAATCAAATTTTACAACATTAGTTTCATCCCATGAATTTAAACTGTGGAGGCCTGTCATCCAGCAGAGCTTAATGGAGCTCTAACAAAGGCTCCCATGATCCAAGGATCTCTTCTCTGGGGCTCTGTTTCCTCAGCTGACCTCCAAGGTCCCTGTGAGCTCTGGTTCTATGGTGTGATGATGCTGGGAAAAGCCAAGATGAAATAATATCTGGACCTGGCACATAGTAGGGATTCAATGAATGCTGCCTCCCTTCCCCTTTCCCTTCCAATGCTACATGATGAAACCTGCCTACAGTCTCCTTACCGATGCACATCCTGCTGACCCCAGCATCACTGAGGACTAGCGAATGGTCGGATTTAAAGCACTCTATGGCATTTAGTAACTTGGGCTCCTGTTAGCCCCATCTAGTTTGAAAAAAGTAGGAACATTTGGCTCTAAATAATCATGCCTACTATAATGGTGACTTCCATTCATTCATTCTTTCACTCATTCATTCATTCACTCCATTCATTCATTCATTCATTCATTCTAATCCTTGCTGCAACAGAACATTTGTTGAATGGGTCCACATCGTTCATCACTCTAATGGAGAGTGCCAGGCTTTAAAACACAATTATCAGGCCAGCGTTTCATCGGATCACAGAATCATAGCTTTAGAGCTAAAAGGGGCCTCAGAAGTCACATGGTACAACCTTCCCCTCGGAGTCAGGACTCCGAACTGGCCTTTGAACTCAGGTCCTGCATGGCAGCACGGTGCAACAGAAAGCGCTTAGATTGGGGTGTCAGAGGATGTGGGTTCAAATCCCACCTTTGATGCTTACTCTCTGTGCGACCTTTGGCAAGTCACTTCATCGTAAAACAATTAAGTTGGATCTGGAGGCCTCTGGGTTCCCTTCTAGCTGGCTTGAGGACCCTGAGCAGGTGTGATCCCAAATGAAACACCTTTTCTACTGTACCCTGATGCCTTTACTCCACACAGGCTGAAGCTTCTATCAGGGAAAAGGCCCCATTGGGGCACAAAGCCCCACCTTCCTGGCCAACAAAGGAAGTGGAAAGCGTGTTCCATTAGACTTACTGTGGATATTAAAGGAAAGGACATTTGTCTAAAGAGCTGTAATTAAAGGAGTAGAATGGCTACTCTGCCTCCTGGGAAGATGCCTTTCTTTAGGTCTGTCCAGCTCTCAGTGGATGGACTATCAGCATCTCAGCGGCCTCTAGATCAGCCTCTTCCTTTCCCTAGGGAGCGTTTCTCCCATGGCGATCCCACTTTGATCACCAAGTCGTTAACAAATTGAAACCACTGTTGGTTCTTTTATTAAATATCTGACAAATACACTTTTGATAATTCATTCAAAGACAGAGGAGGGTGGCTGTGGGCTCAGATTCCTGTCTGAACACTGCCCTCTGTTGCTGCCAGAGGGAGAATCCCTCTTTTCCTCTCTCACAAGCCCAGGGAGTAACTTTATGGAGCCAGCTTTGAGTGGATGCCTAGGGACAGAGGATTGAGAAAAATGACACCGATGGACAGGCATTTCCAGGGCTCCCATACTGCATGGGAGTCACCTATATCTGACCACAACAAAAGATATTCTTTGGTTTTGAATCTTGGTTCATGGTAGTCTTCACCTACCTGGCTCAGAAGAAGAATGACTCTTGGACTGATGCATTTGAGAGATTTGAGCATGACATCCTCCAGGGTCCTTCTACCTGTGTGTCATACAGAGGAAGAGCTGATGCTCATGCTTCCCGACTGTCTTCTCCAACCTCATTAGAAAGGGCATAGTTACCAGTAACTGAGACTATCTACTTAATAGCCTGTAGAAAGTGGGGCCAAAACGCCCATTGTGGAAACATCTTCTGCATGGTCCTAAGCCTTTCCAGGTTAAGGAAAGATTATTCCCATCTGGAGTCTCGCTGAGAGAAATTGTTAGGTAGACAAAGGTGGCTGTGTTTTCCTCAAACATTCCTTTCTTTAGGTTTACCCTCTCCCAAGCCAATAGAAGCCCTCTTAATTCCCTCTAGTTACCCAGTGGACTCAATCTATCCCCTGTCACAAGTTAACACGCTCTCAGATTCCTCATTCATGCTGATGTCTAAGTGACTGGCAAAGCAGAGAATTATAAATGATAAGGAACGTCAGAGACCCTCCACTGATGCTTAAACTCAGACTAGAATCCTTCCTGCCACATTCCTACCAGGGAGTCAGTGAGCCTTTGGCCTGCCTCCCTGTGGGGGAGCCACCACCTTCTGGGGCAACCCAGACGCTTTCTGACAGCTTCTATGGTTAGAAATATTGCCCCTACATCAAGCTGACATAAGGCTTTAAAGAGTTTTCCCCATCCTTCCCAGGTCTGCCTTTGGAGCCCAGAGGACCAGCCTAATCTGCCTTCTACATGACAGCCTTCCAAACTCTAGAAGACCACTCTCCTGTCCTCCTTCAGCCTTCTCTTCTCCAGGCTAAACATCCTCTGTTCCTTCAGTTGATCCTGACAAAGAAGGAATTCAAGACCCTCCTCCATTCTAGTTGCTCCTCTCGACGCTCCTAAGTGTCGAGAGCTTATCTCTGTGTTTCCTAAACTGTGGTTCCCAAAATGGAAAGCAATGCTCAGGACCCAGTCTAAACATCATGAAGTGTAGCAGGACCATGATCTCTCTGGTCCTACAAGGGCCAGAGGAGTTCTTGTTGTGGTTCAGTTGTTTCTCAGTTGTGTCCAACTCCAGGATGCCATTTCAGGTTTTCTTGGCAGAGCTACTGGAGTGATTTGTCATTTCCTTCTCATTTGAAAGACGAGGAAACTGAGACAAACAGGGTGAAGTGACTTGCCCAGGGTCACACACTTAGCATCTGAGGCCAGACTAGAACTCAGGAAGATGAGTCTTCCTGATTCCAGGTCTGGTGCTCTATGCACTATGGCACCCCCTAGCTGCCTCTGGGAGGAATCCTACACTTCTCTTAATGCAGCAGACTGAGCTCACCCGGACCTTTGGGGATATTGTATTACATCGTTAACTGATAATCAGTCTGCAATCCATTAAGGGAAGCATTACAATATAATGAACAAAAGCACTGTCTCTGGAATCAAAGGGCCTGGGTTCAGATCACCCTCTGGTAATTGTTACTTATGTCAGTAAGTCACCCAAACTCTGTGAGCCTCTGTTCCATCATCCGCAAGATGGGGGTGATAGGCTGCCTGGCCTCTGAGGTTCTTTCCCATCCCACATCTGTGATCCAAATGCACTTTTCTTCTCCAGACGAACTATGAAGCAATGTCTTTCATATCACACACATGCCATTATTTCTTTGTCTTGCACCTAATAATATTTTTCTCCAATTACATGTAAAGATAGTTTTCAACACTCATTTTCATAAGATTTTGAGTTCCAAGTTGTTCTCCTTCCCTCCTTCCTCCCCAAGACAGCAATCTGATAGAGGTTATATGTACAATCATATTTCCACATTACTTATGTTGTGAAAGTAGAATCAGAACAAAAATGAAAAACCACAAGAAAGAGAAAACAAACAAAAAAAGAGAGAGAAGAAACAGTCTGCTTCGATCTGCATGCGGACTCCCTCCATTCTTTCTCTAGATATGGACAAAATTTTCTATCATGAGTCTTTTGAAATTGTCTTAGATCATTGTATTGTTGAGAAGAGCTAAGTCTATCAAAGCTGATCATCAAGCAATGTGACTGTTACTGTGTCCAATGTTCTCCTGGTTCTGCTCCCTTCACTCAGCATCAGTTCATGTAAGTCTTTCCAGGTCTTTCTGAAATCTGCCTGCTCATCATTTCTTATAGCACAATACTATTCCATTACCTTCATATAACAACTTGTTCAGCCATTCCCCAATGGATGGAATCCCCTCCATTTCCATTTCTTGACCATCACAAAAAGAGCTGCTATAAATATTTGTGTACATGTGGGTTCTTTTCCCTTTTTATGATCTCTTTGGGATACAGGCCTAGAGGTGCTATTGCTGGATCAAAGGGTGTGCACAGCATTATAGCCCTATGGGCATAGTTCCAAATTGTTCTCCAGAATGGCTGGATCAGCTCACAACTCCCCCAACAAAGCATTAGTGTTCTAATTTTCCCACATCTTCTCCAATAGTTATCATTTTCTTTTTCTGTCGTATTAGCCAATCTGATAGGTGTGAGGTGGTACCTCAGAGTTGTTTTCATTTGCATTTCTCTAATCATAAGTGATTTAGAGCATTTTTTCTATTTATTTTAGTTTACAACACTCAGTTCCACAATTTTTTGAGCTCCAAATTTTCTACCCCTCCTTCTCCTCTCCTCTCCCGGCCAAGACCACCATGTAATCTAATATAGGTTGTACATATATCTTCACATTAAACTTATTTACACAATAGTCAATTTGTAAGGAAATATAACCAATGGAATGAATCATGAGAAAGAAAAAACAAAACCAAAAAAGAAGGAAAAAAAGAAAGTAAATAGTTTGCCTCAATCTGCATTCAGACTCCATAATTCTTTCTCTAGATGTGCATAGCTTTTTCCATCATGAGTCTTTTGGCGCTGTCTTTGAATCTGGTATTTCTGAGAAGAGTCAAGTCTACCAAAGTTAGTCATCATAGATACCGTGTGTCTGTAATGGTGTATAATATTCTCCTGGTTCTGCTCTCCTCACTCAGCATCAGATCACATAAGTCTTTCCAGGTTAACATGAAATCTGTCTGCTACTCATTTCTTATAGGACAACAGTATTCCATTACGTTCATATACCACAACTTGTTAAGCCATTCCCCAATTGATGGGCATCCCCTTGATTTCCAATTATTTGCCACCACAAAAAAGAGCTGCTATAAATATTTTTGTACATAGAGTCCTCTTTCCCACTTGTGTGATCTCTTTGGAATATAGCCCTAGCGGTGGTATTTCTAGGTCAAAGTCTATGCACTTTGTTATAGCCCTTTGGGCATAGTTCCAAATTGCTCTCCAGAATGGCTGGATCAGTTCATAACTCCACAAACAATGTAATAGTGTTCCTATTTTCCCATATCTTTTCCAGCACTTATCATTTTCCTATTTTGTCATGTTAGCCAATCTGACAGGAGAGATGTGGTACCTGAGAGGTTTTTTGATTTGCATTTCTCTCATCAATAGTGATTTAGAGCATTTTTATATGACTATAGATATCTTTAATTTCTTCCTCTGAAAACTGCCTGTTCATATCTTTTGACCATTTATCAATTGGGGAATGACTTGTATTCCTATAAATTTGACTCAATTCCCTGCATATTTTAGAAATGAGGTCTTTATCAGAGACATTCGTTGTAAAAATTCTTTCCCAGTTGTCTGCTTCCCTCCTAATCTTTTTTGCATTGGCTTTGTTTGTATGAAAACTTTTCAATTTATCAAAATTATCCATTTAGTATTTCATAACATAGATCATTTTTTTCATGTGACTATAGATAGCTTTAATTTCCTCGTCTGAAAACTGCCTGTTCGTAACCTTTGACCATTTATCAGTTGGGGAATTACTTGTATTCTTATAAATATGATGCAGTTCTCTATATATTTTAGAAATGAAGTCTTTATCAGAGCTACTGTACGTAAAAATTGTTTTCCAGCTTTCTGTTTTCCTTCTGATCTTGGTTGCATTGGTTTTGTTTTTGAAAAAACTCTTTAATTCAACATAATCGAAATTATCCATTTTGTATTCCACAATGTTCTCCATCTCTTGTTTGGTCATAAATTCTTCCCTTCTCCACAGATCTGACAGGTGAACTATTCCTTGCTGTCTTAATTTGCTTGTGGTATCACCCTTCACGTCTCAATCATGTACCTCTTTTGACCTTATCTTGGTATGTGGTGTGAGATGCTAGTCTATGCCTAGTTTCTGCCATACTATTTTCCAGTTTTCCCAAAAGTTTTTGTCAAATAATGAGCTAATTGATGTTAATTGATTAAATGAAACCAGGTGGTTAATAGAAAGAAGAACACACTGGAATGGGGGCTAGAGCCTATAGCATTAGGAAACACTTCAGTCCCTCGGTGGTGCCCCTAGAACTTAGACATAGCCACACTTTGGGGCCCTCGGTGCTTTTGGGGATCATGATAAAGATTGTCAGAGCTTACAGCAACTGCTTCATGCTGGGATCTCATGCCTCTCCTAGACCATGAGCCCCATGGAGGCAGGGACTGCTTTGACTTGGCTCTGTGTTTTCCCTCCAACAAGGTTCTGGGCACAGTGAGTGCTTGTTGTCTTGTCCTAAGGCTCCTGACTGTCTCCAAATTGGGCTGTCCTCAGAGGAATAAATGGATTTTTAATTAACAGCCACTTCCTTATCTATGCAATGAGAGGGTTGGACCAAAGGGTTGTGGAGATCCCATGCTGCTCGAGAGCACTGGTACATCCATGTGCCTGGGTGTTACCAAGACCCACGTCGTTGTTCTAAGTTAAATGCATTCTGATCCTGGAGTGTAGCATGGCAGGAAAGGTCTATCTCCCATGACATCATTTCTTGATCCATAGTATGTGAGACTTTACATTTGTTCCTATTCCACAGTATGTTATCACATTTGACTTAATGTTAGGGCAAGTTGACTCTCCAACCTCCAAAGAAAGGACTTTGCCCCAGGTGCAAAGTGATCAGACCTCAGTCTTGAGTTAAGAAGGTAATCAGTTCCAGTTAAGTAGAATTCTTGTAAATTAACACCAGAAGATATTAGTACTTTAGAACACTCACCCACCTTCTATCAGAGGAGTGGGTGATAGAATCAAATGTTTTCAACATGGACAATTGTGGATTTATTTTGTTTATGCTTATTTGCTATAAAGATTACCTTTTTCTTTGGAGGGATGGACTAGTGGGGGGGTGGGTGGAAATGTTGCCAAAAGAAAGAAAGAAAAAAGAGCTTTCGAAGCATTTCTAGAATTCGTTGAAAAAAAAAAAAACAAAAGGAAATCTGGAAGGCAATGCAGACATGCAGGACAGCTTGGAAATCAGTACGTTGAATTTATTATATACACTTTTTAAACAAGCTGTACATAACCAAGATTTTCAGTTTCACTTAGAATCCTTCTTCTGCATTCTACTTTGTAAATGGATGTGGTCTTCCTTTTAAAAAAAATTGTTTTGGTGTTCGTTAAAGTTTTAAAGGAGAGGGGTGAACTAGAAGAATCTCGAGGTCCCTTCTAGCCCAAGATCCATTATTCTATGTTTTTTATAATAAATTTTTATCAGTTATTTTGACCCCTTTTATTTTTTGTTCTGTTGTTTCTTGACGTACTTTACATGTTGTTGTACAAATTTGTCCCATATGAATAGTGAAACAAATGCTGCAGCCACTGGGGGAGGAGGACAGGAGTGGCTCACCTCTCTCCCCAGGCACAAGTGAACCCGAGTTCACTGTCAGAAGAAGGGAAGGAGAGGGGAACTGGACCAGACTTCTGATCGGACTTGGCCCCAGTACGGGGAACCCCAGAGGTACAGTGACTGTCCCAAACACCACTAGCCCAACCTTACCTGGCAAGAAGTAGAAGACACCAACCTCCATTCAGCCATGATAAAGGAGAACTGAGGGAACAATCAAGACCCTCTAAAAATGAACCTGTGCAGGTTACTGCAGGAGGACTGAGGGAAAGATGACTGGAAACTCAGCTGAGAAAAGTTAAATACCTTTCAAGTTACTCGAGGCAGGGACCCAGGCCAAAACACCCTTTATTCTCCAAGCCAGGGAGGCTGAGTAGCCCTGAAGCCCAGCTTTGGGTAAACATAAAGGGGCCCAAAAGGCTATATGGAAACAGAAAGAGAAGGGGGGAAGAGGGGAGAGAGTGGGAGAGAGAGAAAGAAAGAAAGAAGGAGGGAGAAAGAGGGAGAGGGAGAGGGAGGAGAGAGGGAGGGAGGGAGAAACCTCAATATAGCCACCTGCCTTTATAAGCAAAAAACCAGTAATGTCCTCTGGACGATTCCCATCTCACTCCTCTGGCCATGGCTATAGGTCATAGCTGAACATGTGGGAAAACAGGATACTCTTGAAGTCACTGACATGAATTCAGCAAAAGCCCAGTGCACAAACAGATAAACCAATAGAGAAGATTCTACAAACAAAAGGAAAATGTTCATAAAACCACCAAGAAAAACAAAATAAAATTGGTAGAATGTGAAGGAAAATGGGCCAGTAATGCCTAATAAAAGATGGGATCCTAGGAAACCCCACCCCTTCAAAATCTTGTGACAACAGG